>NC_142662.1:11671452-11826369 GCF_026168435.1 Sesamum indicum | reverse complement strand
ATCTGTCGTTACTCATAGAAAACGGAGACTATATGATTAAGCTTGAGAAAAAAATAAGATCATATAGACAAGGGATCTTATAAGCTGCCAGATCTTATTTCAAATGAATTAGTCGACTTGTTTAGACGCCGTTTTCACAATTAAGCTGTTTATTTGACTGGTAGAGAGTGCTCTAAAGGTATTTATGCTGTCAAGATGAGCCAAATGCTTTTCTACACATATAAATGGATATCAGTATTGGTTTTAAATATATCTTGGAAATAGGAAGGACACGTGACTATATATATATTTTTACTTCTTAGATATGATACTACCTCAATTTAAGGTGTGGACCAAGAAATAAATTTAAATATATAAATTTAAGTGGCTTTTGCCGAAGAGTGAAAATGTAAATCATAGGGCTTTCCTATGAGGTTTGGACTACTTACATATGTTTCCCTTTGGTTTTGTTGCCTCCATCTAATATTTCATTCTGCAATCAGTAAACTTCTTGGAATATGATCAGCAAAGTTGGACAAAATTCCTAAGTTGAACCCTATATATGAGGGTTTTTATGAGGCATGTCTTTGGCCGGAATGCAATCCTCTTTAATTGGTTGTATTTCTTCATATTTGAGTTCCATGTTTCATATTTTCTTTTTAGTGATCTACTGCTTTCTTATTCCTCTTCCTTAGGTGACCATGCAAGGATTGCAAGGTCCCCAGACTTGGAGGTTGTTGCTTCTCTTATTGATGCCATTCAAATATGCTGGATATCCTATGCTCTTAAGTGCCATTACATGGACAAGGATGATAACAATTTTCTTTCCTCTGATCAGCACATCTTCTAGTTGCATCCTCGGAGCTTGTTTGGTTGATGTAAATTCGTCATCTGTAATTTCCATATCATTCTTCTTTAGATAAGTACTTTGTAGATGTACTTTTGCTTATGCTATTTCCACATATTTAACTTTCAGGTGCGAGTCTTCACCATTCAATGGTGAAGAGCTTGTGAGAGATGGTGGAATACCTCTTCTTGCAACCCTCCTTTCCCGTTGCATGTGTGTGGTCCAACCAGCAACTCCTGCCACTGAACCGTCCGCTACTATTGTTGCTAGCATAATGCGAACCTTTTCAGTTTTGAGTCAGTTTGAAAGTGCGAGAACTGAGATGCTTGAATTTTCAGGATTAGTTGATGACATTGTTCATTGCACTGAACTTGAGCTTGTTCCTGCTGCTATTGATGCTGCCCAGCAGACCATTGCTCACCTTTCTAGCTCCTCTGAAATTCAAAATTCCCTTTTGAAGGCTGGTGTACTGTGGTAAGATAGATCATTATATTGTTATGATTATGCTTTCATCAGTTTTCTAGCATGAGATTCTAGTTTCTGGAAGTTTGCAGAACACTACTGTTTCTGTTATGGATTTCTTGACTGTCCTTTTATATTTATCGCTTAACCTAGCTCCAAGTGACATATTGCTCAGTGACTTAGCTTTTATTCGTTCATTACTTTTCACTCTTTTGCCCATATAATTCTTCGTAGCTCATATATGGATATTGAATAATGAAATTACCCATATTCGTCTATTTATAATGCTCTTTGTGCTCATGTGGATGACTTTGTTGCTGGCATTTTCTCTATGTCTGTCTGAGCTTGTATAGAAAATTTATTTGCTTGTGAAGGTGGTCATATTTTTACTTTTTTTAAATTGAACAAAATGTTGGAACTCTAGTGTTGAAGATGCTTTGTGGTGACTATTCTTTGAATGGCAGTAATGTACTTTTTCTACGTGAAGTGTGAAAACTTAAGCTTTATGAACAACATGAATTTTGAAGCCACTGCATCATCTGGCACATGACTGTTACATCTTACAAAAACCACTCCGATGTTTCTCAAAAAGCTGTCGTACCTTGATGTTATAGTTTTCTCTTGTGGTCTGTTACTTGAATCGAGGTCCATTTACAAACTTGAGGGTTCATAGAGTTAATGTTTATTTGTTCGGTACCTTTTGTCGAGTCAATTTGCTTGCAAAGAGAGTCCAACTTCTATTTTAAAATTGAACAAAATCTTGGAACTATTGTGTTGAAGGTACTTTATGGTGACTATTCTTTGAAAGACAAAATTTCTTTATTCTATGGCACTGTGGAAGTTTATGGTTTATGAACATTGTGAACTTGAAGGCCTCTGCATCAGCTGCCATGTGCCTGTTATATCTTAAAAACCACTCTCCACTGTTGCAAACTGCTTTATGGTCTTTCTCAGGTGGATTATTTTGTTTGAATCCAGGTCCATTTCAGAAACTTGTGGTTTTATAGGGTCACTTTTTGTTTGTTCAGGTACCTTATACCATTGTTGCTCCAATATGATTCGACGGCGGAGGAATCAGATAAGACAGATGCACATGGTGTTGGAACTAGCGGTCAAATAGCAAAAAACACACATGCTGTAAAAGCATCTCATGCCTTGTCAAGGCTTAGTGGTTTGGTTGACGAGGAGATCCCGACACCCTACATTCAGGCTGCAGTTGATGCCCTTAGAGCTTTACTAACCAATAAACTTGCAAGCATGCTGAAAAATAAATTAGCAAAAGACCTCCTATTCACATTAAACTCAAACTTGGAGTCCCCTGAGGTAAATGCTGCAGATTTTGCATTTTAACAAAGAAAAAACATATTGGGTGCTACTTGAGCATTGCCTCATCTTCTTGCATCAGTATCTGCATATTTTCTTTGAATGTTATGAAACTCTAGAGCACTATAACAGGGCAGGCTTCTTAGCATACCTTTTCTGATATGTAGGCAATACTTGCTTCTTCTTCTTTTGTAAGTACTTTGTTGGTTCTATTAGATGTAGATAACTGAGGGAAAAAAGAGAGGAAAACAATATGTTCATGTTTTTGTTATTAAAAGGTTTCAAATTTACGTCCTTGGATCTTCTTGGCTTTAACTACTTGGTATGTAGTTGTCATGAAGATTCTATAACTGATTCAAGTTTCATTTCTTTTTCTTTTCCCGATTTACTTTTTTACTAGCAAATCCTGGTGTGGTGGTGGAGCATGGATGTTTTCTGGACATTCTGCATTTAAATTTAGAGAACTTAATTATACTTTGAACTGTCTTTTGCACTGGACATAGTATTTAATTCAAAGAATCTCTTGTGGTTTCTCATCTAACATATGTTATGGTACCCGTCGCATGTGCAACTTCTTCAAATTTGTCGTGTAGCCCTCTAATTTATAGTTCTTACTTTTTCTTTCTTTTTCTTTCTTTTTTGGTCTTCCATCTTTCTTTTAAACTCTTCTAACGAAGTTCATCACATAATTTTCTTTCAGTTACATTTGCTATACATGGTGAGAAGACCACAGTGATGTTCCCGGAAGTGCTTTAGTATTGGTGTTCCGTGGTGCAGGTAGCTATTCATATGCTATCATATCATTTTTATTATTTGTCCCCCAATGTTTTGTGTTGCTGGGTTCTCATTTTCTTGGATTTTTGACTAATTGGAGCGTATTTCTTCATTGTTTTTGCTGCTCTGATTTAATTTATTTAGTAATAATAGCATTTGTGTTCTACCACCTTGCTTATTTGCTTCTTTGCTGTTGAAACTCTGTTGTTCTCCATTTTCAATTTTCTTTTTTCACAGCATATATAGTCAACTAACATATTGTAGAACTCTTGTAAAGTTAATCTGCCCCTGTGGTAGAGATTGTGTTCTTGCTTGAGTGCTTGGACTCACGTTGTAGTAACTTTTTTCTCGCTTGTACAACTTTTTGACAGCATAAGAATTGGCGGGTGATGAATACAGTTGTTGAACAAAACCTTCCAACCAAAAGGGTAAGAATAGATCCATCCTCATACACTCTCATTTATTATTTAAAAAGGTATATAATTGAAATAATACATAAATGGTGTTCACACTTTTATTATAGTATAATATAATAATATATATAACTGTAAATGAAAAGCATATCAAGTTATTGTGTGTATTATAAATTTGTAAATGATTAGCTATTATATTTCTTCACTTATGACTGTTGTTAAATAATTTTATAATTATTTTTTTTAGTTTTTAATTTATTTGCATAGGATAATGGAGATAGTATTTCTCATTTTTTATATTTCTTCTTTTTTTGTGATGACAATTATATCTCTTTCTTATAATAATAGATTGTTAAATTATGTATAGTAACTTTGTAATTAGTTAATTTATGTAAAATCAAGTTAATAGTTAAATTCTAACTTGGATGTTATATGATAATTGGATTCCAACGGAAATGGTTTATATGCAAATTATATTGCATAATAAGAATTATTTATGATTTATTATATATTAAAAATTATATGTAATGAGAAAGTCACCATTATTTTATTTATTTTATATTTGTTTCATTTATTAATTAAATTTTTTATTTTATTTGTGTGTTGTGGAAAAAAAATGTTTTAAAATTGATGGAACGAATTGGAGTGCTATAAATTAAAATTTTAATTAATTATTTAATTTAAAGATTAATTAAGAATTTAATGATTTAGATATTAAGTGGACCAAATATTTTAATGCAGTATATATGTTAAGTAGTAAGACATCAATTATTTATAGGCTTGTTACACACACACACATATATATGTACATATACAATTATATTTGTTGTCATTTTTTATGGTTTAATGATTTTGAATTTTAATGTTTATAAATTTTTACAAGTTTGGTTTGAAATTTGACCAAATTCGTAAGAATTTGTAAACGTTAAAGATTAAAAATGACACCAATTGCTAAATAAGTCAAAATTAATTTTATATGTAAATATTTGGAATCACGTGATCAAGACACTTATTTGTACTTTTTGATCTAAAATAATTATTTTTAAAGAAATTGTCTACACGCATATTATATTATACAATTATATTTTTTTATATTATGTATAATTTACTATAAAAATAAAAAAAATATTTATTTGCGTACTTAGAATAAGAAAATTGAATTAATTGTACATAAAATATTTATAATTATGTTAGTATTTTGTGATTTATTATATATTATTAATAATATTTTCATATTATTATATTGTTATACATAGGATACATTATATTTATGGTCTCTTTTTGTTTTATTTTCTGTGTACCAATGTTATAATAGGGCAAATTACATAATTTTGGTTTCTTAATGTTGTCGTATAATAGGACTTTTAAAAAAATCTACATGCCTTATATAATTATATTTGTCATATCATTTATGAATTACTTTATATTAGATAGATATTTATCCGCTTTATTAGGCAATAAAAAAAAGAAGAAAATTGAATTTATTGTACAAAATAAATAAATAGTCCATATGGTTATTATATTTGTAATTATAATTGAATATATTGTATTTATAGTTCTCATGTAGGGTTAGGAGTTGGGATATAAAATGATAGTCTTATAACTGATAGTAGAAAATTAAAATTACGTCATTTAATTATATTTTTAATTAAATTTTTGGGGATATGTCATATATATATATATAGGATGATGTTAATATATTATATTTTTATTTTTTATAAGCATAAAATTTTTTATCAATATTTTTGGACCAATTCCTAACGAAAAAGAGTTAAGCCTAAAACAATGAAAGTTTCAGTGTGTAATTTAGAACTTTTTGGAGGAAAATGTAATTTTTTATTTGAAGTTAATCCTAAATTTATTCATTAATTATGTCAAGTTAGTTGCTTATTTTGTTAATAAAGTTTTAATGGCAACTTAGCTATTTTTTTAATTAATTTTGTTAATTCATAATAATAACTAGTTAATTTTTATGGACTAGTCTTCATGTACATAATTAACATTAACATTAATGTTTATAAATTTTTATAGATTTGGTTTGAAATTTGACCAAATCCGTAAGAATTTGTAAACATTAGAGATAAAAAATCATATTAGATAAAACACAGTAGCTTGTGGAAAATATATAATAAAAAAAGTAAAAAATAATTCTATATGTAAATATTTGGATCACGTGACCATGACACTTATTTTTACTTCTTGTACTCTAAAAAAAATTAAATTTAAGATAGGATTTTTAAAAAAATTATTTACATGCATATTATATTAAAGGCTAAAATAACGAAATAACAAAATAACTTTTTTCTTTTTTTTTTTAATGCACTTTCTGTACTAAAAAAAGTAATTAGTTAGACTAAGAATAATACTAAAGTTGTCTACATACATATTATATAATTATATATTTTAATATTGTTTATGAATTACTATTATAATCATACTGTTCATATTATTATATATTTATTCACTTTATTAGATGAAGATCGAATTTGCTAAACAAAATTAAATAAATTGTTTAAGGGTTGTTCCTTGTTTTGTTATTTTTCTTTTAATTGATTTTGTTAACTTATTATGTGGGTAGTTATTTTTTTGTACTTGTTGTTGTGGTATTTCTACGTGTATATAATAAATAAATTTTATAATTTAAAAAATAATAATTTGCTAGGTAGTGGTTTTAATAATTAAATGATATCTTTGTGTTAATTTTTAATAGAAAAAAAGTTAGATGGATATGTCAGTTTTCTAATTTTATATGTAAGCTAATATTGATTTAAATTTATTATTTATTGATTTAAATACTCCCCCTATTACTTTAAATTTTGATTTTGAATAACATCAAAAAAAAAACTAATTTATTATTTATATTAAAATAAAACTTCAATTTATTAAAAAATTATAATATATGGTCAGCTTATTAATGTATATAACCAAACATTACGAACATATCCTTACTTTGAATTTTTCACAATACAATTAGTAAATAAATTAATTTTTAATTTATTTGAAGACAAAATTATTATTTTATTTATTAGAATTTACGGTAAATACTTATTAAAATTACAAGTTCTCTAATTTTTTATTTCTTAATTGTCAAAGTTCATTAAAATATTTTCAATAATAATTTAGTTCAAGTAAAAGTTTTATCTCAAGTTCTATTTAAAAGTTTATTTATTTCATATTAAAATAAATAATTTGAAAATAGGAGAAAGAATATTCCATGTTTTCAGTTTTTTATTAAATTATGGGCGAAAAGAATATTTACCTGGTCGCGCAGTGGTCTTAAAAATTAAACTTTATAAAACATAATTTTATTTGTACATTATTAAGGCAAATAAGAATTATATAAATTTTGAATTTCGTCAGTCATTGAATATTTCTATGTATATTTTTGTACTTAGGATGAATATAGATTATGTATATGAAATGGAGGTAATATTATCATATATTCTTTTATAAGTACAAACATTATTACATGTAAATGTGATTGAGGGGGTAAAATTAAAAATTTGTGTAACATTTTTGCTATCGTCAATATTTTTCATCCAATCCTTAACAAAGATGGTCAAATTAGAATTTTTTTTTTTTTGAAAACAAGTGTAATTCTCATTTTTAAAAGTGATATAAGTATAATGAACTTTAAATTAATCATTTCTCAATTGTCTTCTTGAATCATATTATATTATATTATTTGAAATATTGAGGTGGATAAGTTATTTGTTCCTTATTTTGTATTATATTTAGATTTAATGGTGATTTGTTGTTTTCATGACTAGATTTGAATGTAGTCTAATTATTCATAATTTCTTTAATATTATGCTTATATATTCCTATTTGTATTGTAGGTATTAATTAATTTTGTTAAATTTATAATTATAATCATATTATTAATCCAACCATGGGACTACATACCTAACTTAATTTTTCTTTTCTTTTTTCACTTTATGTACTCTAAAAAATAAAATAAATTAAACTTAAAAATAAATGATAATAGGACTTATAAAGAATCTACATGCATTTTATAATTATATTTGTCGTATTATTTATGAATTACCATTATAATCATTTCATATTATTAGATATATATTTATTTGCTTTATTAGGCAATAAAAAAAGGAACAAAATTGAATTTATTGTGTAAAAATAGTCCATGTTTTAGTATATCTGTAATTATATATCATATTTGTGTTTATATATTTTTATGTATATTTATAATTTTCATGTAAAATTAAGAGTTTGGACATAAAATTTTGACCTTAGAAGTGATCTTAAAAATTAGAATTACATCACTCAATTAATATTTTTAGTCTAATATATAGAATGAGGTTTATATTATATAATTTTAGGAAAAAATCCAGAGACACCCCTGTAATAGGAATGTTAAAAGAACTCCTTATGAAAATTAAAGCATCAAATACTCCCCCTATGCTATAAAAAGTTAAAAAAAATCCCTCCGTACAAAAATTGGGTCACACGCGCTTAGACTGCAATTTTTCTGTGAAAGTATCTTTTTTTTTAATATTTTTTCCATTCTCTCAATTGTAATATATATAATATTATATATATATGAATTTAATAATTAAATTATTTATATAATAATTATTTAATTCATTTTTAATAATAATAAAATATTCTTTTATATAAAAATTAGTTAATATTTATATAATAAAATATTATTTTGATTAAATTAAAATTAATTATATATATAATTAAAAAAAAAAGCAGTAGTTGTCGCCCAAGAGGATGATGCCGGTCGGCCAGATCTGGGCAGCCGATGATGCCCAAATGGACGGTTGGGGGAGGAAAGGTCACCGGGAGGAGGGGGGCGGGGTTTAATTGTTATTTTAATTTTTATAAAATATATATATATATTATAAATATATTTTATTAATTATAAATTATATATCTTATGAATTAAAATAATTCTATATTAATAAGCCTAATTTGACCAGTTGACTAGAAGGGGTGTTTTAGCCATTATTTTAAAAAAATAGACTCAAATTGATCAGGGGGCGGTATGGGGGGTGGTCTGATTATTTATTCGTAACATAGGGGTAATTTTTTATATTAAAAATTCATGGGGGAGGATTTTTGATATTTTGTTATATCATAGGGATCAAAATGAATTTAACACTATATTTTTATTTTTATAATGTAAAATTAAAATTTTATCAATATTTTTGGACAATTCTTAATGGATTAAGTGTGAAAGTTTGAATGGTGTGTGTAATTTTAGGACTTCCTGAAGAAAGTGTAATTTCTCATTTTTAAGTTAATGTTGCTTATTATTATATTACTATGTAATTTATTAGACATAGGGAGTGTTTTGCCTACTTCAAATCAGAAGAGGGGGCTTTTGCTGAGTTTTTAAATCACATGGGGATTTTATGTAATTTGGCTCAAATAATTACACTGTCTCACCGGGAGGAAGGGGGGGGGGTTAATTGTTATTTTAAATTTTTTTATAAATTATAATTATATATATTATAAATATATTTTAATAATTATAAATTATATATATTATGAATTAAAATAATTATATATTAATAAGCCTAGTTTGACCAGTTGACTAGAAGGGGTGTTTTAGTTATTATTTCTAAAAAAATAGACTCAAATTGATCATGGGGGGGTCTGATTATTTATTCGTAACATAGAGGTAATTTTTTATATTAAAAATTTCATTGGGGGGGGGGGGGTGGATTTTTTGATATTTTGTTATATCACAGGGATCAAAATGAATTTAACGCTATATTTTTATTTTATAAGTGAAAATTAAAATTTTATCAATATTTTTGGACAATTCTTAATGGATTAAGTGTGAAAGTTTGAATGGTGTGTGTAATTTTAGAACTTTTGGAAAAAGTCTTTTTAAGTTAATATTGCTTATTATTATATTACTATGTAATTTATTAGAAAAAGAGAGTGTTTTGCCTATTTTCAAATCAGAAGGGGGGCTTTTGCTGAGTTTTTAAATTACATGGAGGTTTTATGCAATTTGGCTCAAATAATTACACTCTCTTTCTTTGAGATCTGGTATAATTACACGTAGATCTCATGCGGTTTGATAATTTACATTTACTACTCATGAGGTTTGCTTCTGTCTAATAAATTTACCCATCCGTCACTTAAAATTTATAAAAATTGCTAATATTTTTTTAAGAAAAGGATGACAATTCATAGTGGTCCTGATAATTAAACATTATAATCATAAACACAAAAATGTAATAATTATTTGGATTATATAAACATAGTTCTATCTGATAAACTTTAGTAACGTCAAAGCGTAAGTGTGAAAAAGTATGACCATAAAACAAACAAATTTATAGTTTAGTTTGAATAGAAATAAAGAAGAAAGGGATGATTAGTTTTCTAATTTTATAAATTTTAGTTTTTATTATATTTAATGTTATTTGTATTATATTAAAAATTTATAAATTAATTTATTATTTATATTAAAATATATTTTTTACATTTATATTGAAATATTTAATGAAAATTAATTTTGATTTTTGATTCATCGAAGATAATAGTTCTCTAATTTTATTTTTTAAAAATTGATTTTATTTAGTAGAATGTGGTAAATATTTATTAAAGTAATTTCAAGCTAATTAATAATTCAATTTCAAATAGTTACTGATATATTAATAATTAATTATAACTAAATTTGTAAAAATTCTCATTTTTTATTTTGAAAAATCTACTATGTAACATAAGAGTCATATCAGATCCAATTATTTTAGGTATAAAATGACTTAAAATGCAATAAATATTTTAAGGGTGGAGTTTGAGTAAAACATATAAATATATCAATGAACATTTAAGGAGTCTAAATTCAAATAAGATAATACCCACATATTGATAGATTTACGTACTAGACTTAAGTAATAATAATAGTGGCCACGCTTGGGCCACAAGCCCAAGCCCCAACACTCAAATAAACAAGAAACAAATTTTTATTGAATTAGACTATTTATCCTAACCCCAAGCAAACGGCCCTAAGTTGAATGACAAAGTGAGAAATTCCAAAATTTTAGAAAGCAAATTGTGATAATTTAATATAATTTGACCATTTAAAATAAAATACTTGTTTCGGAAGAAAACATGTATTTTTTAATTAATTTGAAGAGTAAGCACAATAGAGCAGCAACCATATTTATTTCTGTGACGGCATAGTTCTGAGCAATAGGATTCAAACACTGGAGACAGCCAAAGAGTCCTGAGCTATGTGTTCGTCCTTGATGAGACCTTTTTCCCCATAATTTGACACCCATGGAGGAGGTTGCTCAGATTATCTTTGGTGCATGATTTGACGTTGTCCTCGAGCAATACCTGTTTACAAATGAAGAATTGATTGATGGAGATCAATAACAAGGAACATAATTTGACATGTCTAATACTTGATGGAAGAGGTTAAACTACTAGAACCAATACACTTATGTAGCCAGTGCTCGTTGGGATCATTAAAGTGAATATTTTGGATGCTACAAGATAAATGAAATTTAATTATTTAATTTATGAGATTATAAGATAAATGAAATAATTATAACTTTTTCATTACAAATAATGATTTTTGAAATATAATAAATAATGATTTCATTATAATATAAGTATAAACTGTTAGAATCCTATTTTCATAAAACATCTAGCTGAAATCCAACTAATAAATTGAACATAAATTAATTAAATTACTACACATAATATAATAATTTAGTATCATACGAAAAAAGGTATAATTGTTAAAAAAAACATGAAATATAATAAATTATTCTATTACAATTTTATATGTAAATAAATTAATTACAAAATTACTTATCCGTAAACATTTATAAAGAAGCAATATAAAATATATCTTCCACATTTTTATAGTACCAAGTATCTTGAGGTGAATATAAAATTTATAAGATTTGAAGTAATACAAAATTTTCAAATACAAATAATATAAAATATTATTAAATTTCAATTTAAAACAATAATTGACTTAATTAATTTTATTTTGAATATTATTATTGTTGGTACATATAAAATTAAAATATGCTACTTGTAATCTAAAACATAATTACAAGTTAAGTACAGATATATAAAGAAATTCATTACTAAAATATGAAATAGAGAAAATTAATTTGTACATCTCATCTTTATTTTTATATTAATTATAAACTTATTTTACTTTTATACTTTATTTTTAGAAGGATTTCAGTCATGATTTTTTCTCTTTTGTAGTTAATCTTAGAATTAATAAATTTTGTATTTTGTAGATATAATTATATCTTTTATAAAGATATAGTGATTTTAATTTATATAAATATAAATTAATACTAAATTTTACATATAATTTAGCTGAGGTAGTTTTTTTTTTTCAAAAAAAAACTTGACCAAAATTATAATAAATGGGGGAGTGGGGGTTGAGAAGATAATAAATGCAAAATTGGTGAGTGCTTTTAATTTCGTTGACTTTTTTTTTAGTTTTTCCATCTTCCATGATAGAGGCTATTTTTAGTAAAGTTAATGTCAAGTGAATGTAAAAAATAATTATTAGAAAAAAAAACAACGATGATATTACTTTTTTATCATTCCAATTTATTTATAAAAAAAATATAATAATATTAATCTGACTCCACATATGCAGATTATATTTCATTTTTATAAGTACAAAAATGTATATAAAAATATTAAATCAATGACAAAACTAAAAATTTATGTAATTTATAAGATCACCGACTAACCAAGGAACATGTTCTTTTCACCCATAAGAAAAAAAAAATAGCACCAAATATTCTTTAAATTATTTATTTTAGAAACTTTTAAATTTAAAAAAAAACTACAAGAATTCAAGATAAATTTTTACTTGAAATTGAGTTATTATTTTCTTTGAAAATATTTCAATGAATTTTTTATCGTATATAATAGTTAAAAAATTATAATTTTTCAAAATAAAAAATTAGAGAACTTTTATAAATTTAGTTATAATTAATTATTCACATATCTTAACTATTTAAAATTTAATTATTAATTGACTTGAAATTATTTTAATAATATTTACCACAAATAGTACTAAATAAAATCAATTTTCTAAAATAAAAATTAGAGAACTTTTATCTTCAAATGAATCAAAAACAAAATTAATTTTCATTAAATATTTTAACATATTTGACCATATTATAATTTTTAATATAAATAATAAATTAATTTATAAACTTTTAATAAAATACAAATAACATTAAATATAATAAAAATTAAAATTAATAAAATTATAAAACTAATCTATCCCTCATCTTTATTTCTATTCAAAATAAACTATAAATTGATTTGTTTTTATGGTCATATTTTTTCACACTTACACTTTGACATTACTAAATTTTATCAGATAGATTTATGTTTATATAATCAAAATAATTATTACATTTCTGTGTTTATGATTATAATATTTAATTATTAGAAGATTTATGTTTATATAATCAAAATAATTATTACATTTCTGTGTTTATGATTATAATATTTAATTATTAGAACCACATTTAGATATTCAAATAATTCAATTTTATAATATTTACTATGTACACGACGACTAGTTCTTAAAAATTAAATAGTAATTAATCACATAATAATAAGCAATATTAACTTAAAAATTAAAATTTACACTTTCTTTCAAAAAATTTTAAAATTACACACACCATTCAAAATTTCACACTTAATCCATTAGGAATTGTTCAACAATATTGACAAAATTTTAATTTTACACTTATAAAAATAAAAATATATAGTACATATAAGACTAAAAATGTCAACTGAGTGATGTAATTATAATTTTTAAGATCAGCTCTAAAGTCAGCATTTTATGTCCAGACTCCTAATTTTACATGATAATTATAAATATACACAAAAATATATAAACACAATACTAAAACATGGACTATTTATTTTTTTGTACAATAAATTCAATTTTCTTCTTCTTTTTTATTGCCTAATAAAGCGAATAAATATATATCTAATAATATGAAATGATTATGATGACAATTCATAAATAATACAACAAGTATAATTATAAAATGCATGTAGATTCTTTAAAAGTCCTATTATCATTTAATTTTCAGTTTAATTTTGTACACAAATTATTCTTAATTCTAAATAATTAATTTTATTTTTTAGAGTACATAAAGTGGAAAAAAAAAGAAATTAAGTTAGGTATGCATTACACAAAAATATATAAACACAATACTAAAACATGGACTATTTATTTTTTTGTACAATAAATTCAATTTTCTTCTTCTTTTTTATTGCCTAATAAAGCGAATAAATATATATCTAATAATATGAAATGATTATAATGACAATTCATAAATAATACAACAAATATAATTATAAAATGCATGTAGATTCTTTAAAAGTCCTTATCATTTAATTTTAAGTTTAATTTTATACACAAATTATTCTTAATTCTAATAATTAATTTTATTTTTTAAAGTACATAAAGTGAAAAAAAAAAAGAAATTAAGTTAGGTATGCAGTCCCACCGATGGGTTTTTTATACTTTTTTTTTCCTAAATATTTGAAAAATCTTCCAAATTTGGCTATACTATCAATTTTAAAACAAATCCATATAATATTCATCAATACCTCGATGAAAGTCCTGAATAATCATTTGTTGGTATACTTTGTTTTCAAAAGAATTTCATAAGCTATATTTTTTGTTTAGTAGTTAACTAGGCATTATTTTAAATTTCACATTTGTGGATATAATTATATATTTTATAATCATCTATTTATAAATTTAATATTAACAGTGTGAAAAAGATAATTTTTTTAATTTATGAAGATAATGTTTAATTTTAGTAGTTATTCAAACAAAATATTATTTTAGAGTTCAAGACATTTATACAAAAAACAAAAAGGACAAAAAAATCTATAATAAAGTTAATGGCAGGACTTACCTGAATAACAAAACATCCAATATAAAATTATCTCATTTTCAAATTATTAATATTAATATAAATAATAAAGTAACAATAAACTACAAAGACATAATTACTTCTTCTTATTATTTTTTTTAATTTAATTATTATTTATTTTGAAAATATCTTAATAAATTATTATTAAACATAAATAATAAAATTATTTAATAGATATGTACAACAAATAATAATAAGTAACTTTTTAAAATAAAATTATATAATCTACTTAACATTATTTTTTTAATAAACTTGACCAAAATTATAATAAATAACTTTAGTTTTTAAAAATGATCTTTCTTAAGAGCTTTATTTAATATAAATAATAAGTTAATTTTTAAAATTATTATTTTTGTTTGACATAATACAAAATAAAATAAATTATAATCAAAATTTGAAACCAAAATAATAATATTGACTTACATAAATGCCCATTCAGAATACTATTAATATTGAGGTTGTAAAAAATTCAAAAGTATTATATCCATGGTTTTTTATCATAGTAGGAGGAGCGATGAGAAATAATAAATATAATTAAAATTCTCTGATTTTTCATATTTAATAGAGGCATTTTTAGTAAATATTAAAAAATAATTAGTAAAAAAATATTAAAAAAAGATAAAGAACAATGAGTTTAATCGTTTGTTGAACTATAAATATTATTTGTTATGTGCACATAAGAAAAACGTGCAACAATAACTAACTAATAAAATAATTAAATTGACAAAATTAATTAATACCTACAATATAAATAAGAATATATTAACGACAGTCATAAATGAAGAAATAAAATAGCAAATCATTCACAAATTTATAATATACAGAATAACTTAGTATGCTTTTCATTTACAGTTATATATATATATTATTATGTTATACTATAATAAAAGTGTGAACACCACTTATGTATTATTTATACCCGTTCAAATAATAAATGACAGTGTATGAGGATGCTCACCTTTTTGGCTGGAAGGTTTTGTTCAACAACTGTATTAATCACTCGCCAATTCTTATGTTGTCAAAGAAACTAACTAATAAAATAATTAAATTGACAAAATTAATTAATACCTACAATATAAATGAGAATATATTAACGACAGTCATAAATGAAGAAATAAAATAGCAAATCATTCACAAATTTATAATATACACAATAACTTAGTATGCTTTTCATTTACAGTTATATATATATATATTATTATATTATACTATAATAAAAGTGTGAACACCACTTATGTATTATTGATACCCGTTCAAATAATAAATGAGAGTGTATGAGGATGCTCACCTTGTTGGCTGGAAGGTTTTGTTCAACAACTGTATTAATCACCCGCCAATTCTTATGTTGTCAAAGAGTTTATAAGCGAGGAGGAAGTTACTTCAACGTGAGTCCAAGCACTCAACCAAGAACACAATCTCTACCACAAGAGCAGATTAACTTTACGAGAGTTCTACAATATGTTAGTTGACTATATATGCTATGAACAAGAATGTTGAAAATAGAGAACAGAGTTTCAGCAGCAAAGAAGCCAATATGCAAGGTGGTAGAACACACACACTATTATTACTATAAATTAAATCAGAGCAGCAAAAACAATGAAAAAATATGCTCCAATTAATCAAAAATTCAAGAAAATGAGAATCCAGCAACACAAAACATTGGGGGACAAATGATAAAAATGATATGATAGCATATGAATAGTCACCTGCACCACGAAACACCAATACTTAAGCACTTCCGGAAACATCATTCACTAAGTGTAGCAAATGTAACTGAAAGAAAATTATGTTATAAACTTCATTGGAAGAATTTAAAAGAAAGATGAAGACAAAAAAGAAAGAACTATAAATTAGAGGGTAACAGGACAAATTTGATGAAGTTGCACATGCGACGGGTACCATAACTTATGTTGGATGAGAAACCACAAATGCGAATACTTTTACAAAGTTACAAACACTATGTATAGTCTGCAAATAGTGAATCTCATTTCAATTTCATGCTAAACCAAATTTACAATAGCCTGTTGATGAAAAGATGGTGTATTATATGTTTGACATTTTCAGATTATATTTACCACAAACGTTAAAATTCCTTAATTGGTGTACCTCCTAGATTCACAAGACGAGCTAACTGTTTCGGACTCTTATGTGCACTTATATCAGCATCGCCAGCCGAGTAGCTGCAGGGAATAGTAGTTTCAAAATCTAAGCCAAAGCCCAACAATATAGTTTCACAGAGAAAGTGGTATGAGGTTACGTAAATGGTCCACCAGTCAATGCAAATTTCACAAACTATAAAATATTGTCCATAGTTTTGCCATTACCGAAACCACAAACAGAAGAAAATTCCAGAGTTGAACTCATTTGGATAGCATCCTATCCCATAGAATATATTACCTAGAAGGAAGATGGCTTGGGGAACAAAAGGAGTATTCGCTGTCTCCCTCTAAGCAGACTTTCAAATCTGCCTGAAAGTCTTTCGCAAATTTAGCGGTGTAATTTTCTTCGTTGCCTGCAGGAAACAGTATGGAAATTAGACCATCTAGCACGGATCAGAGATTGGTGCAAAAAAAAGTTCAAACATCATTTTATTGCCCCATAATTTTAAACAAAAAAACTACAAACAAAGTATATTTGCGTTGTTTGAGTTTCAAGAGATTGCAAGATTTCTAGGACACCACAATTTGCAGGCAATCATGATGCATAAATTTGTTAAAATAGACAGAATAGATGAAATATGACAAAACACAACTGTCGGATCATCTGTTAAGCAAAGAGACAAAATGACACTAACTTCAACTTGATATTATGTTTCACTATATTGCTTACGTTTAGCTGATGTATCCTTCACCTTCACCAACTGTGCAATATGTAGCCGAGTTCTAAGCCTGGATTGAGTAAAACCAGCGAAAACCTCCAACAATTTTTATTACAAGATGAGGAGCAACTGCCTATAGAAATTGAATAATGTATTTAATTCAGATCCCCAATATCCGCAAAGAGCTAGAGTACTTCAATACAAGTCAGCACAAAGTACATATGAATTAAGACATGATGGGGACAGGAAGCACAGAGTTCATGGTGATCCTGATTGGCATCACAGTACCATTCGTGGATGATACACAGGTATAGACAAAAGGATACCAATTCAAGACCTAAACCCATTGAACTCCAATTCTCAAATTGAATAGCCTGCCTAATTATTTCAAAGTTTCAGATCTAGATCTATTAACATGCGCATATTTCAGAGACCAAATACAATAGAAGGGTTTTGAGGGTAGCTGATCATAAACCAATCTTGAGTAGCATAATCATTCATGATACATATAATCTCACAGAGCTTCACAATAAATTACCAAATGAAACTATACTTGAGCAGGAGCTCATCACTTTCAATCTTACCCAAACTGACTGAAAAAAAGGAATATCACCAATAACGTCTATTGGAAGATTCGTTACAACAAAATAAGACATCTTTTTCTGAATATTAAATTACTAAAAGATCCATTGAATTCTAAAAACCATCATATCTGTCAATTGTGTTTCACATATACTTGGTGTGCAAATTATTTCTAAAAAAAAATATGCTTTTCAATATTTAATTCATGTATCACATACATTTGGCATGTAAATTATTTCAGAACAATTCATGCTTTTCAAAAATTCATTTACACTCCATGTTTCCTGATAATCTGCAGTGTCACAACATTACCCACTAAATGTATTAAAACTCATGCACTATGCCTCATCAACCCACAAATTCAGAGCATATGATCTATTTATCGTGGCAGTTCTATTACCTAGATCCAAACTAAACCCCACTATTAGCTGACCTTATCCTGCCCATCCTATGCGAGAGTATGGAAGACTCCTTAATAAGCCTGCATCTACAGTGCAAAGCAGATCAAAGATACATGTGAAACGAAGATATCTTCTCAGCAGCTTTAATTTTCTTAAGCCTAAATAAATCATTATTCACTTAGTATTCTCGCATGCTAATCAATAAACTCACGGAACAATCACAATACCTCAAGAAAAGCTTTTAACAAGGACTTGTAAACTACTAATCCTTTTAGAGCTTTTCATTTTGGTGTGCATATTGTTTTTCCTTGTCCTTTTAAAGGAAACATGGAAGATCCCACGGCTGGAAGTTATCTTTGTTGAAAGACTGACTGCTTATAATTTTTTAAAAAAGAAAGGTTAAAAGTAACAAGATTTGATGCAACTAAATCTGATGGAAAACAAAACCATGATTAAGCAGGGGATGGGTCATGCTGACCAACCACATAAAGCTGCCAGCCGTTGACCAATTCATGCAAAAAACACAACTCAAGGGTTTTAGCTACTGGTTGTTCTAAAAATTTCAGGAAAAACTCACTCAAGAATAATAGGTCAGATAAAATGCAACACAGATTAAGGAGTCATGACTTACATCAGAGGCACTCAGTATGTCGCGTACTTTGGTACAATAGGCCCCTTCTGTTGCAAATGCATGCAACGAACCATCCTCAGATACATAGGTTTCTGAAGCCATTGTTTCTCTGCTTGCTCCATGGGCTACTGCAGACACAAGTTTGGGCACATAACCAAGATATCCAACATGATCTGCAAGAGCGGGGTACATCCTAAGTAAAGAGACCGGGGCAGCAGAAAGAAGTAGAGGAAGTTCAGTGTCAACAGCTTGGCCATCATATTGTGAGGCGGCAACGGATGTAAGGTACTGATCCAGCAGCCCTTCAAGAAATCTCTGGAAATTTGGTATATTTCAGGAATAACCTAACATAGATCCCTCCAACCTAGACAGCAATACATGATGTAAGTCATCAAACAGAATTAGCGTTCTTTAGAACATCCATGTAATCAATCAGAAACAAAAGAGTACATCTGCAGCACACAGCAGTTATACCTGAGGTTCATTTCTCATCTCCTGTTGGCCAGAGGCCTCCTCAGGTACATCCCAATCAACAACACGTCCTTTCACCTGTTCACGGTACAGATCCGAAGCCATAGTTGCTATTTGTGCAGACAACGATGCAGCCATTGCTGGAGTCCAGACAAGTTCAGGAGTTTCTGTTGTTTGTTCAAGAGCAGTCACAACTACTTCACCAGGACCATCCCTGATTACCAAGACAAGGCCATCAGGCAGAAATCTTGCCAGAGTTATCGCCACTCTAGGCCCATGCATAGTCTGGCCAACAAGCTTCCCTAATAGCGAAGCTGCTGCGGCTCTTTGCTGCAACGGAATTTCTTCTACACAAAATTTCCATTTTAGAGCGCAAGATAGAATTCTTAAGAAACCGCTATCTATGAATGAAAAACCTTGTATTGGCAAGAGAACTTCAAGAATGAAAACCACCCCTCCATGCTTTGCAGCTGCACAAGCTAGCTCCGGCGTGCTTGCCAAGGCATAGAGAACATGCAAAGCTCCTTCACGGCAGCTGGGAGATGAGTGAAGCAACTGTAATAAAATAAGCAGACCAGAGCTATCTGCGACTATTGCTTCCACACAAGGTGCATATGTTGTCAACCGTGACAAAACAAGTAGAAATAGCTGAGGAATGTTGCTTGATGAAGAAACAGGAAGAGAAAAGCATTCAAAGAGGGGAAATAGCTTCTCCTTTGTGGAGAGCACTGAAGCTAAATTCAGATTCTTTGTCAACAAGAGCTGAAATTACAGAAATTACAGAAAAGAAGGTGTCAAGGGTGACAAAAAAAGTGTCAGACGAAAAACCAGACTCTACCTGAAGGGATAGCAGACCGTATTGAAGATTTTTAACTAGTTCCAAATCCTCCCTCTCCAGGCTTTTCCCATCAAGTGATGCTGAAGAATCATCAGAAGAATGCTGCTCGGCAGATCCATCAGTGGTTACATCACTATTAACATGAGTATCCATGCTTGCAGCAGGTGCATTATGGACTAGATGTGATATAAAATCAACAAGGGCAAGACAGAAGTCCTCAGGCTTAGTAATTTCAAAATCTGGTTGATCATTATAGACTCTCAAGTATACGTTGCCAATATAGAGCTCCTTAGATAATGCTTCATAAACAAAGGAATGCGAATCTTTAAGGTCATATGAACCATGATGACTAAGGCTTGCATGCTGCTCTTCCACAAATTTCAAAAGTTCTACTCGAGTGGAGGAATTCCAGATTATCTGTAAATGAAAGATCAAGTGAAACTATGTCATGATATCTGATAGTCCCACAAGGTCATCAACTATGGCATAGAGCACTACAAATGGCCATCACTTGGAACTACAGTATATGTGTTTAAAACATTTTCAATCTAGATAGTTATGGAAAGTAGCACCCACACCCCAATTATTATCAGAAAGACAACCTATATATAGATTAGAATTATAGCTTGCACATAACAGATACCCTTTTCTTAATCATTATGCAAAAAATAAAACCTTCAGGCTCGTGAAAAGAACTTCTGGTGCTAAAGCTTCTTTTTTTGTGTTTTTGTTTTTTTTTTTATGGGGTGGGGAAGAGGAAAATGTGCAAATAGGTTTGCATATCAAACATAAGAAATGTATGGAAACTTCACAACTAGTCATAGATAGGAAGGGCATAGATTTTAAGGCCCAACACCAAATTTCTTTGATCTGACAAGATAGATATACGGAAGAAGATACTCTATAAGATGCAAACAAATAACCTCTTCCCTTAAAGAACCAATAGTTGACCTGAAAGAGATTCTTTAAATTAAATACTATGTCCAGTGCAAAAGACAGTTCAAAGGAAAATTGAGTTCTCTAGATTTAAATGCAGAACGTCCAGAAAACATCCATGCCACCACCATACCCGAATTTGCTAGTAAAAAAGTAAATCGGGAAAAGAAAAAAAAAAAGAAACTTGAATCAGTTATAGAATCTTCATGACAACTACATACCAAGTAGTTAAAGCCAATTTGAAACCTTTTAACAAACATGTAGAGCATATTGCTTTCCTCTCTTTTTTTCCTCAGTTATCTACTTCTAATAGAACCAACAAAGTATTTACAAAAGAAGAAGAAGCAAGTATTGCCTACATATCAGAAAAGGTATGTTAAGAAGCCTGCCCTGTTATAGTGCTCTAAGTTTCACAACATTCAAAGAAAATATGCAGATATGAGGCAATGCTCAAGTAGCACCCAATATGTTTTTTCTTTGTCAAAATGCAAAATCTGCAGCATTTACCTCAGGGGACTCCAAGTTTGAGTTTAATGTGAATAGGAGGTCTTTTGCAAATTTATTTTTCAGCATGCTTGCAAGTTTAGGGGTTAGTAAAGCTCTAAGGGCATCAGCTGCAGCCTGATTGTAGGGTGTCGGGATCGCCTCGTTAACCAAACCACTAAGCCTTGACAAGGCATGAGATGCTTTTACAGCATGTATGTTTTTTGCTATTTGAACGCTAGTTCCAACACCATGTGCATCTCTCTTATCTGATTCCTCTGCCGTCGAATCATATTGGAGCAACAATGGTATAAGGTACCTGAACAAACAAAAAGTGACTATAGAACCACAAGTTTCTGAAATGGACCTGAATTCAAACAAAATAATCCACCTGAGAAAGACCATAACATCACGATAAAGCAGTTTGCAACAGTGGAGTGGTTTTTAAGATATAACAGGCACATAGCAGCTGATGCAGAGGCCTTCAAGTTCACAATGTTCATAAACCATAAAACTTCCACTGTGCCGTAGAATAAAGAAATTTTGTCTTTCAAAGAATAGTCACCATAAAGTACCTTCAACACAATAGTTCCAAGATTTTGTTCAATTTTAAAATAAAAGTTCGACTCTCTTCGCAAGCAAATTGACTCAACAAAAGGTACCAAACAAATAAACATTACTCTATGAACCCTCAAGTTTGTAAATGGACCTCGATTCAAGTAACAGACCACAAGAGAAAACAATAACATCAAGGTACGACAGTTTTTTGAGAAACATCGGAGTGGTTTTTGTAAGATGTAACAGTCATGTACCAGCTGATGCAGTGGCTTCAAAATTCATATTGTTCATAAAGCTTAATTTTTCACACTTCACGTAGAAAAAGTACATTACTGCCATTCAAAGAATAGTCACCACAAAGCATCTTCAACACTAGAGTTCCAACATTTTGTTCAATTTAAAAAAATAAAAATATGACCACCTTCACAAGCAAATAAATTTTCTATACAAGCTCAGACAGACACAGAGAAAATGCCAGCAACAAAGTCATCCACATGAGCACAAAGAGCATTATCAATAGACCAACATGGGTAATTTCATTATTCAACATCCATATATGAGCTGCGAAGAATTATATGGGCAAAAGAGTGAAAAGTAATGAACGAATAGAAGCTAAGTCACTGATTAATATGTCACTTGGAGCCAGGTTAAGCGATAAATATAAAGGACGGTCAAGAAATCCATAACAGAAACAGTAGTGTTCTGCAAACTTCCAGAAACTAGAATCTCATGCTAGAAAACTGATGAAAGCATAATCATAACAATATAATGATCTATCTTACCACAGCACACCAGCCTTCAGAAGGGAATTTTGAATTTCAGAGGAGATAGAAAAGTGAGCAATGGTCTGCAGGGCAGCATCAATAGCAGCAGGAACAAGCTCAAGTTCAGTGCAATGAACAATGTCATCAACTAATCCTGAAAATTCGAGCATCTCCGTTCTCGCACTTTCAAACTGACTCAAAACTGAAAAGGTTCGCATTATGCTAGCAACAATAGTAGCGGACGGTTCAATGGCAGGAGTTGTTGGCTGGACCACACACATGCAATGGGAAAGGAGGGTTGCAAGAAGAGGTATTCCACCATCTCTCACAAGCTCTTCACCATTGAATGGTGAAGACTCGCATCTGAAAGTTAAATATGTGGAAATAGCATAAGCAAAAGTACATTTACCAAGTACTTATCTAAAGAAGAATGATATGGAAATTAAAGGCAGATGATGAATTTACATCAACCAAACAAGCTCCGAGGATGCAACTAGAAGATGTGCTCGATCAGAGGAAAGAAAATTGTTATCATCCTTGTCCACTGTAATGGCACTTAGGAGCATAGGATATCCAGCATATTTGAATGGCATCAATAAGAGAAGCAACAACCTCCAAGTCTGGGGACCTTGCAATCCTTGCATGGTCACCTAAGGAAGAGGAATAAGAAAGCAGTAGATCACTAAAAAGAAAATATGAAACATGGAACTCAAATATGAAGAAATACAACCAATTAAAGAGGATTGCATTCCGGCCAAAGACATGCCTCATAAAAACCCTCATATGTAGGGTTCAACTTAGGAATTTTGTCCAACTTTGCTGATCATATTCCAAGAAGTTTATTGATTGCAGAATGAAATATTAGATGGAGGCAACAAAACCAAAGGGAAACATATGTAAGTAGTCCAAACCTCATAGGAAAGCCCTATGATTTACATTTTCACTCTGCCGCAAATGCCACTTAAATTTATATATTTAAATTTATTTCTTGGTCCAAACCTTAAAATGAGGTAGTATCATATCTAAGAATTAAATAAATATATAGTCCCGTGTCCTTCCTTGTTCCAAGATATATTTAAAACCAATACTGATATCCATTTATATGTGTAAAAAAGCATTTGGCTCATCTTGACAGCATAAATACCTTTAGAGCATTTTCTACCAGTCAAATAAACAGCTTAATTGTGAAAACGGTGTCTAAACAAGTCGACTAATTCATTTGAAATAAGATCTGGCAGCTTATAAGATCCCTTGTCTATATGATCTTTTTTTTTTCTCAAGCTTAATCATATAGTCTCCGTTTGTTATGAGTAACGACAGATCCTCACACAGGATCAAGGAATTAGGCATACCTGCAAGCACTCATAAGCTTTCTGCACCGCCAGAAAATTCTCCCTCCCTTCAGGATTTTTGTTTGGAGATACTTCATTGCAAGTTTCCTATACTGTCTCTTGAGCTTTTCCCTCAATATACTCAATCTGCTTTGATATATTAGGTATCTCCTCAACTGACTCAAAACTTGGTTTTTCAGGGGCGTCATCTCTGGATACTTCATCAATGGAAATCTCTAGTACCTTGCAAGCAAAGTCTTCAGAAAGGTCCATTGGCCTTCGAGTTAACTCTTCTCTCCACATTACTAGCAATGATTGCAAAAACTCAACATGTTCAACAATAGGCCAATTAGGAAATCTAATTTCATCACATAAGTTTCGAGATAATAACGATGACACCACATTTTATCTTTCAGCTCTGGATATGTCACTGGTGGCATTGGAGCATAGTCATATAAGGAATGACAATGCTGTGACAATTTCTGGGGGAATCACCAAGATGCTGAAGAACCAAATCAAATAAAAATGAGAGTTAAATGCAGCACTTATTTGCATTGAGGATGACTCAACTACCACCATGTTTTAGAATGTAAATATTAAATGTTAACAAAAGATGCTTGGGATGAAAGACAAGTAGCAAACTCCAGTTGCAGATTCAGGGCTACCTGACGGATCAAATTTTCTGCTCGCATCTTGTGTGTCCAAATAATCTCAGGAGTGTCAGAATCAGAAACCATTGCTGCGGCAAAAGCAACTGGGCTGCTACGTTCCAGTACATAAAGCAATGACTCAGGTAAGAGGCCGCCCAAAACACTTCGTTTCGCCAAAGGTAGAGAAGAGGAAACTGCAGCGTCCTCACCACCATGAAAAGCTTGATAAACATGAGTCACTGAGAAGAGTTGGGCAATTGAAAGAATTAGATCCAGGGTAAGCCAGAGCAAAATAAAATGCGCCTGTACTGTAGAATCGGATTATTGCTTTTGGGTTCCTAGTAACTGTAGCTTTCAGCAGAGCAGCAGCAGCATCAACAATAGTCGGTTCACCAGAAAGCATTCCCTGCACATAAGAAATAGAGGAAGAGTTTGGTTCATTAACCAAAGCTCTGAAATTAAGAAACAATGTGCATATTGATGGAGCCACCATCCAGCCACTGCCTAGTTCAGCTTAAAAACAAAAGAAAAAAAACGAAAACATCTCAAACCTCTCTGGAAGGCAAAGAAAGGAACACCCCACTTCCAAAGTGAAAGTGTTATAATATAATTACCATGAAAAGGCACAAGAGAATATGAAAAGTTGCATCTTTAAAACACCAGGAGTTTAAGGATACTAGTACACGTGGATATCCTAAGTGCATATTACACGGAAACTGTATCTTAGTTTAAGGAGGTGCAATAGTTCCAGTGACCCTTCTACAGTTGTTTGCTCAATCAGTCTCCAATGTGCATCTCATGTGATGATAAGCACAAATACCGGATAACTAACTCCCATTTTAAATGGCTTGCATGGCAACCGGTTTATTGTAGGATAAAGCTCTGATCCTATTTTACTCTATGTGCCACACATCAATCTTTTATGTAACCAAGCTCATAACCAAAGGAATACTTAAAGGGGCCCAGTGCTTTATGTACGTGAAAGAATGGCCTGCTCGTTGAAGTGAGTAAAGATTGAGGGAAGGGAAAAACAAAATGAACAGCCCTTCATAATTCTTTTGAACCAACTTGTACCAGATATACGTACAAGCAAAATTTAGAACTCTTTTAACAGAAGTCGGAAATGCTGTACCCCACCCTCGCATATCCATCAACATAATCCTCGACTCACTATCAGATCATTTACGTCAGTTCCTACAAAGAGAAGCCCAGAAATACGTTGAGCACCCCTCCTATCCTAGCTCTTTTAGAATCACTTCATTTATCACATTCAAGCATGAGAGAGAAATCATCCAGCTGTTCATCACAAATCACAATCAGCAAACCAAGACGAATGTATTTATTTAGTTTGGATTAAAATTTTCACAATAACTATCTCTGTACGGGTGGTTCTGTTTGGTGGTATATCAAGGCAAGCATGCCTTCTGTTCAGTTCCTTTAAGAAATTAGTGAAGCAGCAAGAACAGAAAATGACATGTTCTTAAGTAAAGATGGCTAAACCCAAAAGAAAAGACGTAGAAGCCCAAAACAATATTACATACTGCACGGATTTGATAGAGCATTAAGGAAGGAACACAATCTTATAATCACTCAATAACTAAAGAATTCAGCCACAGAGAACAAATGGGGTTTTGACACAACATCAGTTTAGGGCTAGTCATGATTCAGGAAACCAGGAAGTTTGCATTCCAGTCAAGAGCCTGATTAAAATTAAATAAAGGAGGTTGCAATACCACCGCTGGTGTCAAATTAGCTTGCACAAAGATTAATCACCAACCTGATATGCTGCTGTATGAAAGATCTTATCCAGCCAAAACTGGAAAACGTTATTGGCAAAAACGATGTCCAAACATGAGCAAACACTTTTCATATCATTAGACAAAGTACTTGTCAGTGCCTCATTTGCGTCATTTCCGTCTTGTACCACAATCAATTGTACAAACCATGCAAGGCTTACACAATCAACAAAGCCTTCAACTACAGCATCATTTCCAGCAACCATCACCTGGAAGAAGCACAGGATCCAGTAAGGTTCAAAATGTCATAGACAGAGGTACAGTGTCAAACAAATAGGTAAGGTTTTATCTTACAATCTCATGAAATTCACGCCTAAAAGAAGCATCCTGCGACAAGACAAACGCTTTGTTCGGTACTGTGCCCAAAGCATCTGATATGAAAGTGATGACAAGAGAGAATAGAAGGCCATATGCTATCTGCACAAACAGAGAGAGCTTTGCATTTTCAGTAATAACAAAATAGAAAAATGACATAAACACGAAAGACGCATTCAAAATTTCCTAACCAAAACAAGAATCAAAAAAGAAAAAGGAAGGAAAAAGCAAGCAAGTGTAGATAAAAAATTCCATTTTTCCAACACAGATACTAGTTTATTTATGGAGGAATTTTTGGCTCTAGCAGATTCATGCTCCACGTAAATACGAAACTTACAGTGCTTTTGCATATAAAAATAAATCGCAGATGACCTTAAACCATATTGTCAGAAATTGGTTGAACACTTGCAGAAAAATCATACCATGAGGAAATCTATAAGCAAAATTTCATGGTAAGCCTATAAGAATACATATTCTTTCTATATGGTCATCAGCAAATATAAAATAGTATATACCACATGTACGCTAGAACCTACAGAAGTTCCCACGCTATTAGAAAATGAGTACCGGGTCCATCAATTCTTTGTTCTCACTTCTCACTCTGTATTGACATTATATAACTGTATTTAACCTATGTAATTAGTACAGTGGGATCGATTTGTGTAATAAACATAAATAAATCTCAGTCAAGGTAAGAAAATAAATTTAATGTACACCTTCATAGTAATGGGCGAGGAAAACTTGAAAGAGCACTAAATCAGTATAGATTAAGAAAAGGATAATCTCTCCGAGATACATAGACAACTGAAATAAATGTTATGTGAGTACATTTGAACTGCATGCACCTAATGTATAACCAAACTCTGAAATGCCTTAGTGCAACTAAGGTGCACTATAAAATACATAACAAGATAAGAAGATACGGACCTGATGCATCAAGCAGTCCAAACCCCCAATGAGTTCCGCAGCACTCTGTTTCAAAGTAGAAAATATGTCTTTGATGTCTTTAGAGCCTGCAGGAAGCAAATGCTATCAGATCATTTACGTCAGTTCCTACAAAGAGAAGCCCAGAAATACGTTGAGCACCCCTCCTATCCAAGCACTTTTAGAATCACTTCATTTATCACATTCAAGCATGAGAGAGAAATCATCCAGCTGCTCATGACAAATCACAGGCAGCAAACCAAGACGAATGTATTTATTTAGATTGGATTAAAATTTTCACAATAACTATCTCTGTACGGGTGATTCTGTTTGGTGGTATATCAAGGCAAGCATGCTTTCTTTTCAGTTCCTTTAAGAAATTAGTGAAGCAGCAAGAACAGAAAATGACATGCTCTGAAGTAAAGATGGCTAAACCCAAAAGAAAAGAAGTAGAAGCCCAAAACAATATTACATACTGCACGGATTTGATAGAGCATTAAGGAAGGACACAATCTTATAATCACTCAATAAATAAAGAATTCATCCACAGAGAACAAATGGGGTTTTGACACAACATCAGTTTAGGACTAGTCATGATTCAGGAAACCAGGAAGTTTGCATTCCAGTCAAGAGCCTGATTAAAATTAAATAAAGGAGCTTGCAATACCACGGCTGGTGTCAAATTAGCTTGCAGAAAGTTTAATCACCAACCTGATATGCTGCTGTATGAAAGATCTAATCCAGCCAAAACTGGAAAACATTATTGGCAAAAATGATGTCCAAACATGAGCAAACACTTTTCATATCATTAGACAAAGTACTTGTCAGTGCCTCGTTTGCGTCATTTCCATCCTGTACCATAATCAATTGTACAACCCATGCAAGCCTTACACAATCAACAAAGCCTTCAACTACAGTATCATTTCCAGCAACCATCACCTGGAAGAAGCATAGGATCCACTAAGGTTCAAAATGTCATAGACAGAGGTACAGTGTCAAACAAATAGGTAAGGTTTTATCTTACAATCTCATGAAATTCACGCCTAAAAGAAGCATCCTGCGACAAGACAGACGCTTTGTTCGGTACTGTGCCCAAAGCATCTGATATGAAAGTGATGACAAGAGAGAATAGAAGGCCATATGCTATCTGCACAAACAGAGAGAGCTTTGCATTTTCAGTAATAACAAAATAGAAAAATGACATAAACACGAAAGACGCATTCAAAATTTCCTAACCAAAACAAGAATCAAAAATGAAAAAGGAAGGAAAAAGCAAGCAAGTGTAGATAAAAAATTCCATTTTTCCAACACAAATACTAGTTTATTTATGGAGGAATTTTTGGCTCTAGCAGATTCATGCTCCACATAAATACGAAACTTACAGTGCTTTTGCATATAAAAATAAATCGCAGATGACCTTAAACCATATTGTCAGAAATTGGTTGAACACTTGCAGAAAAATCATACCATGAGGAAATCTATAAGCAAAATTTCATGGTAAGCCTATAAGAATACATATTCTTTCTATATGGTCATCAGCAAATATAAAGTAGAATATACCACATGTACGCTACAACCTACAGAAGTTCCCACGCTATTAGAAAATGAGTACCGGGTCCATCAATTCTTTGTTCTCACTTCTCACTCTGTATTGACATTATATAACTGTATTTAACCTATGTAATTAGTACAGTGGGATCGATTTCCGTAATAAACATAAATAAATCTCAGTCAAGGGAAGAAAATAAATTTAATGTACACCTTCATAGTAATGGGCGAGGGAAACTTGAAAGAGCGCTAAATCAGTATATATTAAGAAAAGGATAATCTCTCCGAGATATATAGACAAGTGAAATAAATGTTATGTGAGTACATTTGAACTGCATGCACCTAATGTATAACCAAACTCTGAAATGCCTTAGTGCAACTAAGGTGCACTATAAAATACAGAACAAGATAAGAAGATACGGACCTGATGCATCAAGGAGTCCAAACCCCCAATGAGTTCCGCAGCACTCTCTTTCAAAGCAGAAAATATGTCTTTGATGTCTTTAGAGCCTGCAGGAAGCAAATGCTATCAGATCATTTACGTCAGTTCCTACAAGAGAAGCCCAGAAATACGTTGAGCACCCCTCCTATCCTAGCTCTTTTAGAATCACTTCATTTATCATATTCAAGCATGAGAGAGATATCATCCAGCTGTTCATCACAAATCACAGTCAGCAAACCAAGACGAATGTATTTATTTAGTTTGGATTAAAATTTTCACAATAACTATCTCTGTACGGGTGGTTCTGTTTGGTGGTACATCAAGGCAAGCATTCCTTCTGTTCAGTTCCTTTAAGAAATTAGTGAAGCAGCAAGAACAGAAAATGACATGTTCTGAAGTAAAGATGGCTAAACCCAAAAGAAAAGACGTAGAAGCCCAAAACAATATTACATACTGCACGGATTTGATAGAGCATTAAGGAAGGAACACAATCTTATAATCACTCAATAACTAAAGAATTCAGCCACAGAGAACAAATGGGGTTTTGACACAACATCAGTTTAGGGCTAGTCATGATTCAGGAAACCAGGAAGTTTGCATTCCAGTCAAGAGCCTGATTAAAATTAAATAAAGGAGGTTGCAATACCACCGCTGGTGTCAAATTAGCTTGCACAAAGATTAATCACCAACCTGATATGCTGCTGTATGAAAGATCTTATCCAGCCAAAACTGGAAAACGTTATTGGCAAAAACGATGTCCAAACATGAGCAAACACTTTTCATATCATTAGACAAAGTACTTGTCAGTGCCTCGTTTGCATCATTTCCGTCTTGTACCACAATCAATTGTACAAACCATGCAAGGCTTACACAATCAACAAAGCCTTCAACTACAGTATCATTTCCAGCGACCATCACCTGGAAGAAGCACAGGATCCACTAAGGTTCAAAATGTCATAGACAGAGGTACAGTGTCAAACAAATAGGTAAGGTTTTATCTTACAATCTCATGAAATTCACGCCTAAAAGAAGCATCCTGCGACAAGACAGACGCTTTGTTCGGTACTGTGCCCAAAGCATCTGATATGAAAGTGATGACAAGAGAGAATAGAAGGCCATATGCTATCTGCACAAACAGAGAGAGCTTTGCATTTTCAGTAATAACAAAATACAAAAATGACATAAACACGAAAGACGCATTCAAAATTTCCTAACCAAAACAAGAATCAAAAATGAAAAAGGAAGGAAAAAGCAAGCAAGTGTAGATTAAAAATTCCATTTTTCCAACACAGATACTAGTTTATTTATGGAGGAATTTTTGGCTCTAGCAGATTCATGCTCCACATAAATACGAAACTTACAGTGCTTTTGCATATAAAAATAAATCGCAGATGACCTTAAACCATATTGTCAGAAATTGGTTGAACACTTGCAGAAAAATCATACCATGAGGAAATCTATAAGCAAAATTTCATGGTAAGGTAATAAGAATACATATTCTTTCTATATGGTCATCAGCAAATATAAAGTAGAATATACCACATGTACGCTACAACCTACAGAAGTTCCCACGCTATTAGAAAATGAGTACCGGGTCCATCAATTCTTTGTTCTCACTTCTCACTCTGTATTGACATTATATAACTGTATTTAACCTATGTAATTAGTACAGTGGGATCGATTTCCGTAATAAACATAAATAAATCTCAGTCAAGGGAAGAAAATAAATTTAATGTACACCTTCATAGTAATGGGCGAGGGAAACTTGAAAGAGCACTAAATCAGTATAGATTAAGAAAAGGATAATCTCTCCGAGATACATAGACAACTGAAATAAATGTTATGTGAGTACATTTGAACTGCATGCACCTAATGTATAACCAAACTCTGAAATGCCTTAGTGCAACTAAGGTGCACTATAAAATACAGAACAAGATAAGAAGATACGGACCTGATGCATCAAGGAGTCCAAACCCCCAATGAGTTCCGCAGCACTCTCTTTCAAAGTAGAAAATATGTCTTTGATGTCTTTAGAGCCTGCAGGAAGCAAATGCTATCAGATCATTTACGTCAGTTCCTACAAGAGAAGCCCAGAAATACGTTGAGCACCCCTCCTATCCTAGCTCTTTTAGAATCACTTCATTTATCATATTCAAGCATGAGAGAGATATCATCCAGCTGTTCATCACAAATCACAGTCAGCAAACCAAGACGAATGTATTTATTTAGTTTGGATTAAAATTTTCACAATAACTATCTCTGTACGGGTGGTTCTGTTTGGTGGTACATCAAGGCAAGCATTCCTTCTGTTCAGTTCCTTTAAGAAATTAGTGAAGCAGCAAGAACAGAAAATGACATGTTCTGAAGTAAAGATGGCTAAACCCAAAAGAAAAGACGTAGAAGCCCAAAACAATATTACATACTGCACGGATTTGATAGAGCATTAAGGAAGGAACACAATCTTATAATCACTCAATAACTAAAGAATTCAGCCACAGAGAACAAATGGGGTTTTGACACAACATCAGTTTAGGGCTAGTCATGATTCAGGAAACCAGGAAGTTTGCATTCCAGTCAAGAGCCTGATTAAAATTAAATAAAGGAAGTTGCAATACCACCGCTGGTGTCAAATTAGCTTGCACAAAGATTAATCACCAACCTGATATGCTGCTGTATGAAAGATCTTATCCAGCCAAAACTGGAAAACGTTATTGGCAAAAACGATGTCCAAACATGAGCAAACACTTTTCATATCATTAGACAAAGTACTTGTCAGTGCCTCGTTTGCATCATTTCCGTCTTGTACCACAATCAATTGTACAAACCATGCAAGGCTTACACAATCAACAAAGCCTTCAACTACAGTATCATTTCCAGCAACCATCACTTGGAAGAAGCACAGGATCCACTAAGGTTCAAAATGTCATAGACAGAGGTACAGTGTCAAACAAATAGGTAAGGTTTTATCTTACAATCTCATGAAATTCACGCCTAAAAGAAGCATCCTGCGACAAGACAGACGCTTTGTTCGGTACTGTGCCCAAAGCATCTGATATGAAAGTGATGACAAGAGAGAATAGAAGGCCATATGCTATCTGCACAAACAGAGAGAGCTTTGCATTTTCAGTAATAACAAAATACAAAAATGACATAAACACGAAAGACGCATTCAAAATTTCCTAACCAAAACAAGAATCAAAAATGAAAAAGGAAGGAAAAAGCAAGCAAGTGTAGATAAAAAATTCCATTTTTCCAACACAGATACTAGTTTATTTATGGAGGAATTTTTGGCTCTAGCAGATTCATGCTCCACATAAATACGAAACTTACAGTGCTTTTGCATATAAAAATAAATCGCAGATGACCTTAAACCATATTGTCAGAAATTGGTTGAACACTTGCAGAAAAATCATACCATGAGGAAATCTATAAGCAAAATTTCATGGTAAGGTAATAAGAATACATATTCTTTCTATATGGTCATCAGCAAATATAAAGTAGAATATACCACATGTACGCTACAACCTACAGAAGTTCCCACGCTATTAGAAAATGAGTACCGGGTCCATCAATTCTTTGTTCTCACTTCTCACTCTGTATTGACATTATATAACTGTATTTAACCTATGTAATTAGTACAGTGGGATCGATTTCCGTAATAAACATAAATAAATCTCAGTCAAGGGAAGAAAATAAATTTAATGTACACCTTCATAGTAATGGGCGAGGGAAACTTGAAAGAGCGCTAAATCAGTATATATTAAGAAAAGGATAATCTCTCCGAGATATATAGACAAGTGAAATAAATGTTATGTGAGTACATTTGAACTGCATGCACCTAATGTATAACCAAACTCTGAAATGCCTTAGTGCAACTAAGGTGCACTATAAAATACAGAACAAGATAAGAAGATACGGACCTGATGCATCAAGGAGTCCAAACCCCCAATGAGTTCCGCAGCACTCTCTTTCAAAGCAGAAAATATGTCTTTGATGTCTTTAGAGCCTGCAGGAAGCAAATGCTATCAGATCATTTACGTCAGTTCCTACAAGAGAAGCCCAGAAATACATTGAGCACCCCTCCTATCCTAGCTCTTTTAGAATCACTTCATTTATCATATTCAAGCATGAGAGAGATATCATCCAGCTATTCATCACAAATCACAGTCAGCAAACCAAGACGAATGTATTTATTTAGTTTGGATTAAAATTTTCACAATAACTATCTCTGTACGGGTGGTTCTGTTTGGTGGTACATCAAGGCAAGCATTCCTTCTGTTCAGTTCCTTTAAGAAATTAGTGAAGCAGCAAGAACAGAAAATGACATGTTCTGAAGTAAAGATGGCTAAACCCAAAAGAAAAGACGTAGAAGCCCAAAACAATATTACATACTGCACGGATTTGATAGAGCATTAAGGAAGGAACACAATCTTATAATCACTCAATAACTAAAGAATTCAGCCACAGAGAACAAATGGGGTTTTGACACAACATCAGTTTAGGGCTAGTCATGATTCAGGAAACCAGGAAGTTTGCATTCCAGTCAAGAGCCTGATTAAAATTAAATAAAGGAGGTTGCAATACCACCGCTGGTGTCAAATTAGCTTGCACAAAGATTAATCACCAACCTGATATGCTGCTGTATGAAAGATCTTATCCAGCCAAAACTGGAAAACGTTATTGGCAAAAACGATGTCCAAACATGAGCAAACACTTTTCATATCATTAGACAAAGTACTTGTCAGTGCCTCGTTTGCATCATTTCCGTCTTGTACCACAATCAATTGTACAAACCATGCAAGGCTTACACAATCAACAAAGCCTTCAACTACAGTATCATTTCCAGCGACCATCACCTGGAAGAAGCACAGGATCCACTAAGGTTCAAAATGTCATAGACAGAGGTACAGTGTCAAACAAATAGGTAAGGTTTTATCTTACAATCTCATGAAATTCACGCCTAAAAGAAGCATCCTGCGACAAGACAGACGCTTTGTTCGGTACTGTGCCCAAAGCATCTGATATGAAAGTGATGACAAGAGAGAATAGAAGGCCATATGCTATCTGCACAAACAGAGAGAGCTTTGCATTTTCAGTAATAACAAAATACAAAAATGACATAAACACGAAAGACGCATTCAAAATTTCCTAACCAAAACAAGAATCAAAAATGAAAAAGGAAGGAAAAAGCAAGCAAGTGTAGATTAAAAATTCCATTTTTCCAACACAGATACTAGTTTATTTATGGAGGAATTTTTGGCTCTAGCAGATTCATGCTCCACATAAATACGAAACTTACAGTGCTTTTGCATATAAAAATAAATCGCAGATGACCTTAAACCATATTGTCAGAAATTGGTTGAACACTTGCAGAAAAATCATACCATGAGGAAATCTATAAGCAAAATTTCATGGTAAGGTAATAAGAATACATATTCTTTCTATATGGTCATCAGCAAATATAAAGTAGAATATACCACATGTACGCTACAACCTACAGAAGTTCCCACGCTATTAGAAAATGAGTACCGGGTCCATCAATAGTTTGTTCTCACTTCTCACTCTGTATTGACATTATATAACTGTATTTAACCTATGTAATTAGTACAGTGGGATCAATTTCCGTAATAAACATAAATAAATCTCAGTCAAGGGAAGAAAATAAATTTAATGTACACCTTCATAGTAATGGGCGAGGGAAACTTGAAAGAGCACTAAATCAGTATAGATTAAGAAAAGGATAATCTCTCCGAGATACATAGACAACTGAAATAAATGTTATGTGAGTACATTTGAACTGCATGCACCTAATGTATAACCAAACTCTGAAATGCCTTAGTGCAACTAAGGTGCACTATAAAATACAGAACAAGATAAGAAGATACGGACCTGATGCATCAAGGAGTCCAAACCCCCAATGAGTTCCGCAGCACTCTCTTTCAAAGTAGAAAATATGTCTTTGATGTCTTTAGAGCCTGCAGGAAGCAAATGCTATCAGATCATTTACGTCAGTTCCTACAAGAGAAGCCCAGAAATACGTTGAGCACCCCTCCTATCCTAGCTCTTTTAGAATCACTTCATTTATCATATTCAAGCATGAGAGAGATATCATCCAGCTGTTCATCACAAATCACAGTCAGCAAACCAAGACGAATGTATTTATTTAGTTTGGATTAAAATTTTCACAATAACTATCTCTGTACGGGTGGTTCTGTTTGGTGGTACATCAAGGCAAGCATTCCTTCTGTTCAGTTCCTTTAAGAAATTAGTGAAGCAGCAAGAACAGAAAATGACATGTTCTGAAGTAAAGATGGCTAAACCCAAAAGAAAAGACGTAGAAGCCCAAAACAATATTACATACTGCACGGATTTGATAGAGCATTAAGGAAGGAACACAATCTTATAATCACTCAATAGCTAAAGAATTCAGCCACAGAGAACAAATGGGGTTTTGACACAACATCAGTTTAGGGCTAGTCATGATTCAGGAAACCAGGAAGTTTGCATTCCAGTCAAGAGCCTGATTAAAATTAAATAAAGGAGGTTGCAATACCACCGCTGGTGTCAAATTAGCTTGCACAAAGATTAATCACCAACCTGATATGCTGCTGTATGAAAGATCTTATCCAGCCAAAACTGGAAAACGTTATTGGCAAAAACGATGTCCAAACATGAGCAAACACTTTTCATATCATTAGACAAAGTACTTGTCAGTGCCTCGTTTGCATCATTTCCGTCTTGTACCACAATCAATTGTACAAACCATGCAAGGCTTACACAATCAACAAAGCCTTCAACTACAGTATCATTTCCAGCGACCATCACCTGGAAGAAGCACAGGATCCACTAAGGTTCAAAATGTCATAGACAGAGGTACAGTGTCAAACAAATAGGTAAGGTTTTATCTTACAATCTCATGAAATTCACGCCTAAAAGAAGCATCCTGCGACAAGACAGACGCTTTGTTCGGTACTGTGCCCAAAGCATCTGATATGAAAGTGATGACAAGAGAGAATAGAAGGCCATATGCTATCTGCACAAACAGAGAGAGCTTTGCATTTTCAGTAATAACAAAATACAAAAATGACATAAACACGAAAGACGCATTCAAAATTTCCTAACCAAAACAAGAATCAAAAATGAAAAAGGAAGGAAAAAGCAAGCAAGTGTAGATAAAAAATTCCATTTTTCCAACACAGATACTAGTTTATTTATGGAGGAATTTTTGGCTCTAGCAGATTCATGCTCCACATAAATACGAAACTTACAGTGCTTTTGCATATAAAAATAAATCGCAGATGACCTTAAACCATATTGTCAGAAATTGGTTGAACACTTGCAGAAAAATCATACCATGAGGAAATCTATAAGCAAAATTTCATGGTAAGGTAATAAGAATACATATTCTTTCTATATGGTCATCAGCAAATATAAAGTAGAATATACCACATGTACGCTACAACCTACAGAAGTTCCCACGCTATTAGAAAATGAGTACCGGGTCCATCAATTCTTTGTTCTCACTTCTCACTCTGTATTGACATTATATAACTGTATTTAACCTATGTAATTAGTACAGTGGGATCGATTTCCGTAATAAACATAAATAAATCTCAGTCAAGGGAAGAAAATAAATTTAATGTACACCTTCATAGTAATGGGCGAGGGAAACTTGAAAGAGCGCTAAATCAGTATATATTAAGAAAAGGATAATCTCTCCGAGATATATAGACAAGTGAAATAAATGTTATGTGAGTACATTTGAACTGCATGCACCTAATGTATAACCAAACTCTGAAATGCCTTAGTGCAACTAAGGTGCACTATAAAATACAGAACAAGATAAGAAGATACGGACCTGATGCATCAAGGAGTCCAAACCCCCAATGAGTTCCGCAGCACTCTCTTTCAAAGCAGAAAATATGTCTTTGATGTCTTTAGAGCCTGCAGGAAGCAAATGCTATCAGATCATTTACGTCAGTTCCTACAAGAGAAGCCCAGAAATACGTTGAGCACCCCTCCTATCCTAGCTCTTTTAGAATCACTTCATTTATCATATTCAAGCATGAGAGAGATATCATCCAGCTATTCATCACAAATCACAGTCAGCAAACCAAGACGAATGTATTTATTTAGTTTGGATTAAAATTTTCACAATAACTATCTCTGTACGGGTGGTTCTGTTTGGTGGTACATCAAGGCAAGCATTCCTTCTGTTCAGTTCCTTTAAGAAATTAGTGAAGCAGCAAGAACAGAAAATGACATGTTCTGAAGTAAAGATGGCTAAACCCAAAAGAAAAGACGTAGAAGCCCAAAACAATATTACATACTGCACGGATTTGATAGAGCATTAAGGAAGGAACACAATCTTATAATCACTCAATAACTAAAGAATTCAGCCACAGAGAACAAATGGGGTTTTGACACAACATCAGTTTAGGGCTAGTCATGATTCAGGAAACCAGGAAGTTTGCATTCCAGTCAAGAGCCTGATTAAAATTAAATAAAGGAGGTTGCAATACCACCGCTGGTGTCAAATTAGCTTGCACAAAGATTAATCACCAACCTGATATGCTGCTGTATGAAAGATCTTATCCAGCCAAAACTGGAAAACGTTATTGGCAAAAACGATGTCCAAACATGAGCAAACACTTTTCATATCATTAGACAAAGTACTTGTCAGTGCCTCGTTTGCATCATTTCCGTCTTGTACCACAATCAATTGTACAAACCATGCAAGGCTTACACAATCAACAAAGCCTTCAACTACAGTATCATTTCCAGCGACCATCACCTGGAAGAAGCACAGGATCCACTAAGGTTCAAAATGTCATAGACAGAGGTACAGTGTCAAACAAATAGGTAAGGTTTTATCTTACAATCTCATGAAATTCACGCCTAAAAGAAGCATCCTGCGACAAGACAGACGCTTTGTTCGGTACTGTGCCCAAAGCATCTGATATGAAAGTGATGACAAGAGAGAATAGAAGGCCATATGCTATCTGCACAAACAGAGAGAGCTTTGCATTTTCAGTAATAACAAAATACAAAAATGACATAAACACGAAAGACGCATTCAAAATTTCCTAACCAAAACAAGAATCAAAAATGAAAAAGGAAGGAAAAAGCAAGCAAGTGTAGATTAAAAATTCCATTTTTCCAACACAGATACTAGTTTATTTATGGAGGAATTTTTGGCTCTAGCAGATTCATGCTCCACATAAATACGAAACTTACAGTGCTTTTGCATATAAAAATAAATCGCAGATGACCTTAAACCATATTGTCAGAAATTGGTTGAACACTTGCAGAAAAATCATACCATGAGGAAATCTATAAGCAAAATTTCATGGTAAGGTAATAAGAATACATATTCTTTCTATATGGTCATCAGCAAATATAAAGTAGAATATACCACATGTACGCTACAACCTACAGAAGTTCCCACGCTATTAGAAAATGAGTACCGGGTCCATCAATAGTTTGTTCTCACTTCTCACTCTGTATTGACATTATATAACTGTATTTAACCTATGTAATTAGTACAGTGGGATCGATTTCCGTAATAAACATAAATAAATCTCAGTCAAGGGAAGAAAATAAATTTAATGTACACCTTCATAGTAATGGGCGAGGGAAACTTGAAAGAGCACTAAATCAGTATAGATTAAGAAAAGGATAATCTCTCCGAGATACATAGACAACTGAAATAAATGTTATGTGAGTACATTTGAACTGCATGCACCTAATGTATAACCAAACTCTGAAATGCCTTAGTGCAACTAAGGTGCACTATAAAATACAGAACAAGATAAGAAGATACGGACCTGATGCATCAAGGAGTCCAAACCCCCAATGAGTTCCGCAGCACTCTCTTTCAAAGTAGAAAATATGTCTTTGATGTCTTTAGAGCCTGCAGGAAGCAAATGCTATCAGATCATTTACGTCAGTTCCTACAAGAGAAGCCCAGAAATACGTTGAGCACCCCTCCTATCCTAGCTCTTTTAGAATCACTTCATTTATCATATTCAAGCATGAGAGAGATATCATCCAGCTGTTCATCACAAATCACAGTCAGCAAACCAAGACGAATGTATTTATTTAGTTTGGATTAAAATTTTCACAATAACTATCTCTGTACGGGTGGTTCTGTTTGGTGGTACATCAAGGCAAGCATTCCTTCTGTTCAGTTCCTTTAAGAAATTAGTGAAGCAGCAAGAACAGAAAATGACATGTTCTGAAGTAAAGATGGCTAAACCCAAAAGAAAAGACGTAGAAGCCCAAAACAATATTACATACTGCACGGATTTGATAGAGCATTAAGGAAGGAACACAATCTTATAATCACTCAATAGCTAAAGAATTCAGCCACAGAGAACAAATGGGGTTTTGACACAACATCAGTTTAGGGCTAGTCATGATTCAGGAAACCAGGAAGTTTGCATTCCAGTCAAGAGCCTGATTAAAATTAAATAAAGGAGGTTGCAATACCACCGCTGGTGTCAAATTAGCTTGCACAAAGATTAATCACCAACCTGATATGCTGCTGTATGAAAGATCTTATCCAGCCAAAACTGGAAAACGTTATTGGCAAAAACGATGTCCAAACATGAGCAAACACTTTTCATATCATTAGACAAAGTACTTGTCAGTGCCTCGTTTGCATCATTTCCGTCTTGTACCACAATCAATTGTACAAACCATGCAAGGCTTACACAATCAACAAAGCCTTCAACTACAGTATCATTTCCAGCGACCATCACCTGGAAGAAGCACAGGATCCACTAAGGTTCAAAATGTCATAGACAGAGGTACAGTGTCAAACAAATAGGTAAGGTTTTATCTTACAATCTCATGAAATTCACGCCTAAAAGAAGCATCCTGCGACAAGACAGACGCTTTGTTCGGTACTGTGCCCAAAGCATCTGATATGAAAGTGATGACAAGAGAGAATAGAAGGCCATATGCTATCTGCACAAACAGAGAGAGCTTTGCATTTTCAGTAATAACAAAATACAAAAATGACATAAACACGAAAGACGCATTCAAAATTTCCTAACCAAAACAAGAATCAAAAATGAAAAAGGAAGGAAAAAGCAAGCAAGTGTAGATAAAAAATTCCATTTTTCCAACACAGATACTAGTTTATTTATGGAGGAATTTTTGGCTCTAGCAGATTCATGCTCCACATAAATACGAAACTTACAGTGCTTTTGCATATAAAAATAAATCGCAGATGACCTTAAACCATATTGTCAGAAATTGGTTGAACACTTGCAGAAAAATCATACCATGAGGAAATCTATAAGCAAAATTTCATGGTAAGGTAATAAGAATACATATTCTTTCTATATGGTCATCAGCAAATATAAAGTAGAATATACCACATGTACGCTACAACCTACAGAAGTTCCCACGCTATTAGAAAATGAGTACCGGGTCCATCAATTCTTTGTTCTCACTTCTCACTCTGTATTGACATTATATAACTGTATTTAACCTATGTAATTAGTACAGTGGGATCGATTTCCGTAATAAACATAAATAAATCTCAGTCAAGGGAAGAAAATAAATTTAATGTACACCTTCATAGTAATGGGCGAGGGAAACTTGAAAGAGCGCTAAATCAGTATATATTAAGAAAAGGATAATCTCTCCGAGATATATAGACAAGTGAAATAAATGTTATGTGAGTACATTTGAACTGCATGCACCTAATGTATAACCAAACTCTGAAATGCCTTAGTGCAACTAAGGTGCACTATAAAATACAGAACAAGATAAGAAGATACGGACCTGATGCATCAAGGAGTCCAAACCCCCAATGAGTTCCGCAGCACTCTCTTTCAAAGCAGAAAATATGTCTTTGATGTCTTTAGAGCCTGCAGGAAGCAAATGCTATCAGATCATTTACGTCAGTTCCTACAAGAGAAGCCCAGAAATACGTTGAGCACCCCTCCTATCCTAGCTCTTTTAGAATCACTTCATTTATCATATTCAAGCATGAGAGAGATATCATCCAGCTATTCATCACAAATCACAGTCAGCAAACCAAGACGAATGTATTTATTTAGTTTGGATTAAAATTTTCACAATAACTATCTCTGTACGGGTGGTTCTGTTTGGTGGTACATCAAGGCAAGCATTCCTTCTGTTCAGTTCCTTTAAGAAATTAGTGAAGCAGCAAGAACAGAAAATGACATGTTCTGAAGTAAAGATGGCTAAACCCAAAAGAAAAGACGTAGAAGCCCAAAACAATATTACATACTGCACGGATTTGATAGAGCATTAAGGAAGGAACACAATCTTATAATCACTCAATAACTAAAGAATTCAGCCACAGAGAACAAATGGGGTTTTGACACAACATCAGTTTAGGGCTAGTCATGATTCAGGAAACCAGGAAGTTTGCATTCCAGTCAAGAGCCTGATTAAAATTAAATAAAGGAGGTTGCAATACCACCGCTGGTGTCAAATTAGCTTGCACAAAGATTAATCACCAACCTGATATGCTGCTGTATGAAAGATCTTATCCAGCCAAAACTGGAAAACGTTATTGGCAAAAACGATGTCCAAACATGAGCAAACACTTTTCATATCATTAGACAAAGTACTTGTCAGTGCCTCGTTTGCATCATTTCCGTCTTGTACCACAATCAATTGTACAAACCATGCAAGGCTTACACAATCAACAAAGCCTTCAACTACAGTATCATTTCCAGCGACCATCACCTGGAAGAAGCACAGGATCCACTAAGGTTCAAAATGTCATAGACAGAGGTACAGTGTCAAACAAATAGGTAAGGTTTTATCTTACAATCTCATGAAATTCACGCCTAAAAGAAGCATCCTGCGACAAGACAGACGCTTTGTTCGGTACTGTGCCCAAAGCATCTGATATGAAAGTGATGACAAGAGAGAATAGAAGGCCATATGCTATCTGCACAAACAGAGAGAGCTTTGCATTTTCAGTAATAACAAAATACAAAAATGACATAAACACGAAAGACGCATTCAAAATTTCCTAACCAAAACAAGAATCAAAAATGAAAAAGGAAGGAAAAAGCAAGCAAGTGTAGATTAAAAATTCCATTTTTCCAACACAGATACTAGTTTATTTATGGAGGAATTTTTGGCTCTAGCAGATTCATGCTCCACATAAATACGAAACTTACAGTGCTTTTGCATATAAAAATAAATCGCAGATGACCTTAAACCATATTGTCAGAAATTGGTTGAACACTTGCAGAAAAATCATACCATGAGGAAATCTATAAGCAAAATTTCATGGTAAGGTAATAAGAATACATATTCTTTCTATATGGTCATCAGCAAATATAAAGTAGAATATACCACATGTACGCTACAACCTACAGAAGTTCCCACGCTATTAGAAAATGAGTACCGGGTCCATCAATAGTTTGTTCTCACTTCTCACTCTGTATTGACATTATATAACTGTATTTAACCTATGTAATTAGTACAGTGGGATCGATTTCCGTAATAAACATAAATAAATCTCAGTCAAGGGAAGAAAATAAATTTAATGTACACCTTCATAGTAATGGGCGAGGGAAACTTGAAAGAGCACTAAATCAGTATAGATTAAGAAAAGGATAATCTCTCCGAGATACATAGACAACTGAAATAAATGTTATGTGAGTACATTTGAACTGCATGCACCTAATGTATAACCAAACTCTGAAATGCCTTAGTGCAACTAAGGTGCACTATAAAATACAGAACAAGATAAGAAGATACGGACCTGATGCATCAAGGAGTCCAAACCCCCAATGAGTTCCGCAGCACTCTCTTTCAAAGTAGAAAATATGTCTTTGATGTCTTTAGAGCCTGCAGGAAGCAAATGCTATCAGATCATTTACGTCAGTTCCTACAAGAGAAGCCCAGAAATACGTTGAGCACCCCTCCTATCCTAGCTCTTTTAGAATCACTTCATTTATCATATTCAAGCATGAGAGAGATATCATCCAGCTGTTCATCACAAATCACAGTCAGCAAACCAAGACGAATGTATTTATTTAGTTTGGATTAAAATTTTCACAATAACTATCTCTGTACGGGTGGTTCTGTTTGGTGGTACATCAAGGCAAGCATTCCTTCTGTTCAGTTCCTTTAAGAAATTAGTGAAGCAGCAAGAACAGAAAATGACATGTTCTGAAGTAAAGATGGCTAAACCCAAAAGAAAAGACGTAGAAGCCCAAAACAATATTACATACTGCACGGATTTGATAGAGCATTAAGGAAGGAACACAATCTTATAATCACTCAATAGCTAAAGAATTCAGCCACAGAGAACAAATGGGGTTTTGACACAACATCAGTTTAGGGCTAGTCATGATTCAGGAAACCAGGAAGTTTGCATTCCAGTCAAGAGCCTGATTAAAATTAAATAAAGGAGGTTGCAATACCACCGCTGGTGTCAAATTAGCTTGCACAAAGATTAATCACCAACCTGATATGCTGCTGTATGAAAGATCTTATCCAGCCAAAACTGGAAAACGTTATTGGCAAAAACGATGTCCAAACATGAGCAAACACTTTTCATATCATTAGACAAAGTACTTGTCAGTGCCTCGTTTGCATCATTTCCGTCTTGTACCACAATCAATTGTACAAACCATGCAAGGCTTACACAATCAACAAAGCCTTCAACTACAGTATCATTTCCAGCGACCATCACCTGGAAGAAGCACAGGATCCACTAAGGTTCAAAATGTCATAGACAGAGGTACAGTGTCAAACAAATAGGTAAGGTTTTATCTTACAATCTCATGAAATTCACGCCTAAAAGAAGCATCCTGCGACAAGACAGACGCTTTGTTCGGTACTGTGCCCAAAGCATCTGATATGAAAGTGATGACAAGAGAGAATAGAAGGCCATATGCTATCTGCACAAACAGAGAGAGCTTTGCATTTTCAGTAATAACAAAATACAAAAATGACATAAACACGAAAGACGCATTCAAAATTTCCTAACCAAAACAAGAATCAAAAATGAAAAAGGAAGGAAAAAGCAAGCAAGTGTAGATAAAAAATTCCATTTTTCCAACACAGATACTAGTTTATTTATGGAGGAATTTTTGGCTCTAGCAGATTCATGCTCCACATAAATACGAAACTTACAGTGCTTTTGCATATAAAAATAAATCGCAGATGACCTTAAACCATATTGTCAGAAATTGGTTGAACACTTGCAGAAAAATCATACCATGAGGAAATCTATAAGCAAAATTTCATGGTAAGGTAATAAGAATACATATTCTTTCTATATGGTCATCAGCAAATATAAAGTAGAATATACCACATGTACGCTACAACCTACAGAAGTTCCCACGCTATTAGAAAATGAGTACCGGGTCCATCAATTCTTTGTTCTCACTTCTCACTCTGTATTGACATTATATAACTGTATTTAACCTATGTAATTAGTACAGTGGGATCGATTTCCGTAATAAACATAAATAAATCTCAGTCAAGGGAAGAAAATAAATTTAATGTACACCTTCATAGTAATGGGCGAGGGAAACTTGAAAGAGCGCTAAATCAGTATATATTAAGAAAAGGATAATCTCTCCGAGATATATAGACAAGTGAAATAAATGTTATGTGAGTACATTTGAACTGCATGCACCTAATGTATAACCAAACTCTGAAATGCCTTAGTGCAACTAAGGTGCACTATAAAATACAGAACAAGATAAGAAGATACGGACCTGATGCATCAAGGAGTCCAAACCCCCAATGAGTTCCGCAGCACTCTCTTTCAAAGCAGAAAATATGTCTTTGATGTCTTTAGAGCCTGCAGGAAGCAAATGCTATCAGATCATTTACGTCAGTTCCTACAAGAGAAGCCCAGAAATACGTTGAGCACCCCTCCTATCCTAGCTCTTTTAGAATCACTTCATTTATCATATTCAAGCATGAGAGAGATATCATCCAGCTATTCATCACAAATCACAGTCAGCAAACCAAGACGAATGTATTTATTTAGTTTGGATTAAAATTTTCACAATAACTATCTCTGTACGGGTGGTTCTGTTTGGTGGTACATCAAGGCAAGCATTCCTTCTGTTCAGTTCCTTTAAGAAATTAGTGAAGCAGCAAGAACAGAAAATGACATGTTCTGAAGTAAAGATGGCTAAACCCAAAAGAAAAGACGTAGAAGCCCAAAACAATATTACATACTGCACGGATTTGATAGAGCATTAAGGAAGGAACACAATCTTATAATCACTCAATAACTAAAGAATTCAGCCACAGAGAACAAATGGGGTTTTGACACAACATCAGTTTAGGGCTAGTCATGATTCAGGAAACCAGGAAGTTTGCATTCCAGTCAAGAGCCTGATTAAAATTAAATAAAGGAGGTTGCAATACCACCGCTGGTGTCAAATTAGCTTGCACAAAGATTAATCACCAACCTGATATGCTGCTGTATGAAAGATCTTATCCAGCCAAAACTGGAAAACGTTATTGGCAAAAACGATGTCCAAACATGAGCAAACACTTTTCATATCATTAGACAAAGTACTTGTCAGTGCCTCGTTTGCATCATTTCCGTCTTGTACCACAATCAATTGTACAAACCATGCAAGGCTTACACAATCAACAAAGCCTTCAACTACAGTATCATTTCCAGCGACCATCACCTGGAAGAAGCACAGGATCCACTAAGGTTCAAAATGTCATAGACAGAGGTACAGTGTCAAACAAATAGGTAAGGTTTTATCTTACAATCTCATGAAATTCACGCCTAAAAGAAGCATCCTGCGACAAGACAGACGCTTTGTTCGGTACTGTGCCCAAAGCATCTGATATGAAAGTGATGACAAGAGAGAATAGAAGGCCATATGCTATCTGCACAAACAGAGAGAGCTTTGCATTTTCAGTAATAACAAAATACAAAAATGACATAAACACGAAAGACGCATTCAAAATTTCCTAACCAAAACAAGAATCAAAAATGAAAAAGGAAGGAAAAAGCAAGCAAGTGTAGATTAAAAATTCCATTTTTCCAACACAGATACTAGTTTATTTATGGAGGAATTTTTGGCTCTAGCAGATTCATGCTCCACATAAATACGAAACTTACAGTGCTTTTGCATATAAAAATAAATCGCAGATGACCTTAAACCATATTGTCAGAAATTGGTTGAACACTTGCAGAAAAATCATACCATGAGGAAATCTATAAGCAAAATTTCATGGTAAGGTAATAAGAATACATATTCTTTCTATATGGTCATCAGCAAATATAAAGTAGAATATACCACATGTACGCTACAACCTACAGAAGTTCCCACGCTATTAGAAAATGAGTACCGGGTCCATCAATAGTTTGTTCTCACTTCTCACTCTGTATTGACATTATATAACTGTATTTAACCTATGTAATTAGTACAGTGGGATCGATTTCCGTAATAAACATAAATAAATCTCAGTCAAGGGAAGAAAATAAATTTAATGTACACCTTCATAGTAATGGGCGAGGGAAACTTGAAAGAGCACTAAATCAGTATAGATTAAGAAAAGGATAATCTCTCCGAGATACATAGACAACTGAAATAAATGTTATGTGAGTACATTTGAACTGCATGCACCTAATGTATAACCAAACTCTGAAATGCCTTAGTGCAACTAAGGTGCACTATAAAATACAGAACAAGATAAGAAGATACGGACCTGATGCATCAAGGAGTCCAAACCCCCAATGAGTTCCGCAGCACTCTCTTTCAAAGTAGAAAATATGTCTTTGATGTCTTTAGAGCCTGCAGGAAGCAAATGCTATCAGATCATTTACGTCAGTTCCTTCAAGAGAAGCCCAGAAATACGTTGAGCACCCCTCCTATCCTAGCTCTTTTAGAATCACTTCATTTATCATATTCAAGCATGAGAGAGATATCATCCAGCTGTTCATCACAAATCACAGTCAGCAAACCAAGACGAATGTATTTATTTAGTTTGGATTAAAATTTTCACAATAACTATCTCTGTACGGGTGGTTCTGTTTGGTGGTACATCAAGGCAAGCATTCCTTCTGTTCAGTTCCTTTAAGAAATTAGTGAAGCAGCAAGAACAGAAAATGACATGTTCTGAAGTAAAGATGGCTAAACCCAAAAGAAAAGACGTAGAAGCCCAAAACAATATTACATACTGCACGGATTTGATAGAGCATTAAGGAAGGAACACAATCTTATAATCACTCAATAGCTAAAGAATTCAGCCACAGAGAACAAATGGGGTTTTGACACAACATCAGTTTAGGGCTAGTCATGATTCAGGAAACCAGGAAGTTTGCATTCCAGTCAAGAGCCTGATTAAAATTAAATAAAGGAGGTTGCAATACCACCGCTGGTGTCAAATTAGCTTGCACAAAGATTAATCACCAACCTGATATGCTGCTGTATGAAAGATCTTATCCAGCCAAAACTGGAAAACGTTATTGGCAAAAACGATGTCCAAACATGAGCAAACACTTTTCATATCATTAGACAAAGTACTTGTCAGTGCCTCGTTTGCATCATTTCCGTCTTGTACCACAATCAATTGTACAAACCATGCAAGGCTTACACAATCAACAAAGCCTTCAACTACAGTATCATTTCCAGCGACCATCACCTGGAAGAAGCACAGGATCCACTAAGGTTCAAAATGTCATAGACAGAGGTACAGTGTCAAACAAATAGGTAAGGTTTTATCTTACAATCTCATGAAATTCACGCCTAAAAGAAGCATCCTGCGACAAGACAGACGCTTTGTTCGGTACTGTGCCCAAAGCATCTGATATGAAAGTGATGACAAGAGAGAATAGAAGGCCATATGCTATCTGCACAAACAGAGAGAGCTTTGCATTTTCAGTAATAACAAAATACAAAAATGACATAAACACGAAAGACGCATTCAAAATTTCCTAACCAAAACAAGAATCAAAAATGAAAAAGGAAGGAAAAAGCAAGCAAGTGTAGATAAAAAATTCCATTTTTCCAACACAGATACTAGTTTATTTATGGAGGAATTTTTGGCTCTAGCAGATTCATGCTCCACATAAATACGAAACTTACAGTGCTTTTGCATATAAAAATAAATCGCAGATGACCTTAAACCATATTGTCAGAAATTGGTTGAACACTTGCAGAAAAATCATACCATGAGGAAATCTATAAGCAAAATTTCATGGTAAGGTAATAAGAATACATATTCTTTCTATATGGTCATCAGCAAATATAAAGTAGAATATACCACATGTACGCTACAACCTACAGAAGTTCCCACGCTATTAGAAAATGAGTACCGGGTCCATCAATTCTTTGTTCTCACTTCTCACTCTGTATTGACATTATATAACTGTATTTAACCTATGTAATTAGTACAGTGGGATCGATTTCCGTAATAAACATAAATAAATCTCAGTCAAGGGAAGAAAATAAATTTAATGTACACCTTCATAGTAATGGGCGAGGGAAACTTGAAAGAGCACTAAATCAGTATAGATTAAGAAAAGGATAATCTCTCCGAGATACATAGACAACTGAAATAAATGTTATGTGAGTACATTTGAACTGCATGCACCTAATGTATAACCAAACTCTGAAATGCCTTAGTGCAACTAAGGTGCACTATAAAATACAGAACAAGATAAGAAGATACGGACCTGATGCATCAAGGAGTCCAAACCCCCAATGAGTTCCGCAGCACTCTCTTTCAAAGTAGAAAATATGTCTTTGATGTCTTTAGAGCCTGCAGGAAGCAAATGCTATCAGATCATTTACGTCAGTTCCTACAAGAGAAGCCCAGAAATACGTTGAGCACCCCTCCTATCCTAGCTCTTTTAGAATCACTTCATTTATCATATTCAAGCATGAGAGAGATATCATCCAGCTGTTCATCACAAATCACAGTCAGCAAACCAAGACGAATGTATTTATTTAGTTTGGATTAAAATTTTCACAATAACTATCTCTGTACGGGTGGTTCTGTTTGGTGGTACATCAAGGCAAGCATTCCTTCTGTTCAGTTCCTTTAAGAAATTAGTGAAGCAGCAAGAACAGAAAATGACATGTTCTGAAGTAAAGATGGCTAAACCCAAAAGAAAAGACGTAGAAGCCCAAAACAATATTACATACTGCACGGATTTGATAGAGCATTAAGGAAGGAACACAATCTTATAATCACTCAATAGCTAAAGAATTCAGCCACAGAGAACAAATGGGGTTTTGACACAACATCAGTTTAGGGCTAGTCATGATTCAGGAAACCAGGAAGTTTGCATTCCAGTCAAGAGCCTGATTAAAATTAAATAAAGGAGGTTGCAATACCACCGCTGGTGTCAAATTAGCTTGCACAAAGATTAATCACCAACCTGATATGCTGCTGTATGAAAGATCTTATCCAGCCAAAACTGGAAAACGTTATTGGCAAAAACGATGTCCAAACATGAGCAAACACTTTTCATATCATTAGACAAAGTACTTGTCAGTGCCTCGTTTGCATCATTTCCGTCTTGTACCACAATCAATTGTACAAACCATGCAAGGCTTACACAATCAACAAAGCCTTCAACTACAGTATCATTTCCAGCGACCATCACCTGGAAGAAGCACAGGATCCACTTAGGTTCAAAATGTCATAGACAGAGGTACAGTGTCAAACAAATAGGTAAGGTTTTATCTTACAATCTCATGAAATTCACGCCTAAAAGAAGCATCCTGCGACAAGACAGACGCTTTGTTCGGTACTGTGCCCAAAGCATCTGATATGAAAGTGATGACAAGAGAGAATAGAAGGCCATATGCTATCTGCACAAACAGAGAGAGCTTTGCATTTTCAGTAATAACAAAATACAAAAATGACATAAACACGAAAGACGCATTCAAAATTTCCTAACCAAAACAAGAATCAAAAATGAAAAAGGAAGGAAAAAGCAAGCAAGTGTAGATTAAAAATTCCATTTTTCCAACACAGATACTAGTTTATTTATGGAGGAATTTTTGGCTCTAGCAGATTCATGCTCCACATAAATACGAAACTTACAGTGCTTTTGCATATAAAAATAAATCGCAGATGACCTTAAACCATATTGTCAGAAATTGGTTGAACACTTGCAGAAAAATCATACCATGAGGAAATCTATAAGCAAAATTTCATGGTAAGGTAATAAGAATACATATTCTTTCTATATGGTCATCAGCAAATATAAAGTAGAATATACCACATGTACGCTACAACCTACAGAAGTTCCCACGCTATTAGAAAATGAGTACCGGGTTCATCAATTCTTTGTTCTCACTTCTCACTCTGTATTGACATTATATAACTGTATTTAACCTATGTAATTAGTACAGTGGGATCGATTTCCGTAATAAACATAAATAAATCTCAGTCAAGGGAAGAAAATAAATTTAATGTACACCTTCATAGTAATGGGCGAGGGAAAGTTGAAAGAGCACTAAATCAGTATAGATTAAGAAAAGGATAATCTCTCCGAGATACATAGACAACTGAAATAAATGTTATGTGAGTACATTTGAACTGCATGCACCTAATGTATAACCAAACTCTGAAATGCCTTAGTGCAACTAAGGTGCACTATAAAATACAGAACAAGATAAGAAGATACGGACCTGATGCATCAAGGAGTCCAAACCCCCAATGAGTTCCGCAGCACTCTCTTTCAAAGTAGAAAATATGTCTTTGATGTCTTTAGAGCCTGCAGGAAGCAAATGCTATCAGATCATTTACGTCAGTTCCTACAAGAGAAGCCCAGAAATACGTTGAGCACCCCTCCTATCCTAGCTCTTTTAGAATCACTTCATTTATCATATTCAAGCATGAGAGAGATATCATCCAGCTGTTCATCACAAATCACAGTCAGCAAACCAAGACGAATGTATTTATTTAGTTTGGATTAAAATTTTCACAATAACTATCTCTGTACGGGTGGTTCTGTTTGGTGGTACATCAAGGCAAGCATTCCTTCTGTTCAGTTCCTTTAAGAAATTAGTGAAGCAGCAAGAACAGAAAATGACATGTTCTGAAGTAAAGATGGCTAAACCCAAAAGAAAAGACGTAGAAGCCCAAAACAATATTACATACTGCACGGATTTGATAGAGCATTAAGGAAGGAACACAATCTTATAATCACTCAATAACTAAAGAATTCAGCCACAGAGAACAAATGGGGTTTTGACACAACATCAGTTTAGGGCTAGTCATGATTCAGGAAACCAGGAAGTTTGCATTCCAGTCAAGAGCCTGATTAAAATTAAATAAAGGAGGTTGCAATACCACCGCTGGTGTCAAATTAGCTTGCACAAAGATTAATCACCAACCTGATATGCTGCTGTATGAAAGATCTTATCCAGCCAAAACTGGAAAACGTTATTGGCAAAAACGATGTCCAAACATGAGCAAACACTTTTCATATCATTAGACAAAGTACTTGTCAGTGCCTCGTTTGCATCATTTCCGTCTTGTACCACAATCAATTGTACAAACCATGCAAGGCTTACACAATCAACAAAGCCTTCAACTACAGTATCATTTCCAGCGACCATCACCTGGAAGAAGCACAGGATCCACTAAGGTTCAAAATGTCATAGACAGAGGTACAGTGTCAAACAAATAGGTAAGGTTTTATCTTACAATCTCATGAAATTCACGCCTAAAAGAAGCATCCTGCGACAAGACAGACGCTTTGTTCGGTACTGTGCCCAAAGCATCTGATATGAAAGTGATGACAAGAGAGAATAGAAGGCCATATGCTATCTGCACAAACAGAGAGAGCTTTGCATTTTCAGTAATAACAAAATACAAAAATGACATAAACACGAAAGACGCATTCAAAATTTCCTAACCAAAACAAGAATCAAAAATGAAAAAGGAAGGAAAAAGCAAGCAAGTGTAGATAAAAAATTCCATTTTTCCAACACAGATACTAGTTTATTTATGGAGGAATTTTTGGCTCTAGCAGATTCATGCTCCACATAAATACGAAACTTACAGTGCTTTTGCATATAAAAATAAATCGCAGATGACCTTAAACCATATTGTCAGAAATTGGTTGAACACTTGCAGAAAAATCATACCATGAGGAAATCTATAAGCAAAATTTCATGGTAAGGTAATAAGAATACATATTCTTTCTATATGGTCATCAGCAAATATAAAGTAGAATATACCACATGTACGCTACAACCTACAGAAGTTCCCACGCTATTAGAAAATGAGTACCGGGTCCATCAATTCTTTGTTCTCACTTCTCACTCTGTATTGACATTATATAACTGTATTTAACCTATGTAATTAGTACAGTGGGATCGATTTCCGTAATAAACATAAATAAATCTCAGTCAAGGGAAGAAAATAAATTTAATGTACACCTTCATAGTAATGGGCGAGGGAAACTTGAAAGAGCGCTAAATCAGTATATATTAAGAAAAGGATAATCTCTCCGAGATATATAGACAAGTGAAATAAATGTTATGTGAGTACATTTGAACTGCATGCACCTAATGTATAACCAAACTCTGAAATGCCTTAGTGCAACTAAGGTGCACTATAAAATACAGAACAAGATAAGAAGATACGGACCTGATGCATCAAGGAGTCCAAACCCCCAATGAGTTCCGCAGCACTCTCTTTCAAAGCAGAAAATATGTCTTTGATGTCTTTAGAGCCTGCAGGAAGCAAATGCTATCAGATCATTTACGTCAGTTCCTACAAGAGAAGCCCAGAAATACGTTGAGCACCCCTCCTATCCTAGCTCTTTTAGAATCACTTCATTTATCATATTCAAGCATGAGAGAGATATCATCCAGCTATTCATCACAAATCACAGTCAGCAAACCAAGACGAATGTATTTATTTAGTTTGGATTAAAATTTTCACAATAACTATCTCTGTACGGGTGGTTCTGTTTGGTGGTACATCAAGGCAAGCATTCCTTCTGTTCAGTTCCTTTAAGAAATTAGTGAAGCAGCAAGAACAGAAAATGACATGTTCTGAAGTAAAGATGGCTAAACCCAAAAGAAAAGACGTAGAAGCCCAAAACAATATTACATACTGCACGGATTTGATAGAGCATTAAGGAAGGAACACAATCTTATAATCACTCAATAACTAAAGAATTCAGCCACAGAGAACAAATGGGGTTTTGACACAACATCAGTTTAGGGCTAGTCATGATTCAGGAAACCAGGAAGTTTGCATTCCAGTCAAGAGCCTGATTAAAATTAAATAAAGGAGGTTGCAATACCACCGCTGGTGTCAAATTAGCTTGCACAAAGATTAATCACCAACCTGATATGCTGCTGTATGAAAGATCTTATCCAGCCAAAACTGGAAAACGTTATTGGCAAAAACGATGTCCAAACATGAGCAAACACTTTTCATATCATTAGACAAAGTACTTGTCAGTGCCTCGTTTGCATCATTTCCGTCTTGTACCACAATCAATTGTACAAACCATGCAAGGCTTACACAATCAACAAAGCCTTCAACTACAGTATCATTTCCAGCGACCATCACCTGGAAGAAGCACAGGATCCACTAAGGTTCAAAATGTCATAGACAGAGGTACAGTGTCAAACAAATAGGTAAGGTTTTATCTTACAATCTCATGAAATTCACGCCTAAAAGAAGCATCCTGCGACAAGACAGACGCTTTGTTCGGTACTGTGCCCAAAGCATCTGATATGAAAGTGATGACAAGAGAGAATAGAAGGCCATATGCTATCTGCACAAACAGAGAGAGCTTTGCATTTTCAGTAATAACAAAATACAAAAATGACATAAACACGAAAGACGCATTCAAAATTTCCTAACCAAAACAAGAATCAAAAATGAAAAAGGAAGGAAAAAGCAAGCAAGTGTAGATAAAAAATTCCATTTTTCCAACACAGATACTAGTTTATTTATGGAGGAATTTTTGGCTCTAGCAGATTCATGCTCCACATAAATACGAAACTTACAGTGCTTTTGCATATAAAAATAAATCGCAGATGACCTTAAACCATATTGTCAGAAATTGGTTGAACACTTGCAGAAAAATCATACCATGAGGAAATCTATAAGCAAAATTTCATGGTAAGGTAATAAGAATACATATTCTTTCTATATGGTCATCAGCAAATATAAAGTAGAATATACCACATGTACGCTACAACCTACAGAAGTTCCCACGCTATTAGAAAATGAGTACCGGGTCCATCAATTCTTTGTTCTCACTTCTCACTCTGTATTGACATTATATAACTGTATTTAACCTATGTAATTAGTACAGTGGGATCGATTTCCGTAATAAACATAAATAAATCTCAGTCAAGGGAAGAAAATAAATTTAATGTACACCTTCATAGTAATGGGCGAGGGAAACTTGAAAGAGCACTAAATCAGTATAGATTAAGAAAAGGATAATCTCTCCGAGATACATAGACAACTGAAATAAATGTTATGTGAGTACATTTGAACTGCATGCACCTAATGTATAACCAAACTCTGAAATGCCTTAGTGCAACTAAGGTGCACTATAAAATACAGAACAAGATAAGAAGATACGGACCTGATGCATCAAGGAGTCCAAACCCCCAATGAGTTCCGCAGCACTCTCTTTCAAAGTAGAAAATATGTCTTTGATGTCTTTAGAGCCTGCAGGAAGCAAATGCTATCAGATCATTTACGTCAGTTCCTACAAGAGAAGCCCAGAAATACGTTGAGCACCCCTCCTATCCTAGCTCTTTTAGAATCACTTCATTTATCATATTCAAGCATGAGAGAGATATCATCCAGCTGTTCATCACAAATCACAGTCAGCAAACCAAGACGAATGTATTTATTTAGTTTGGATTAAAATTTTCACAATAACTATCTCTGTACGGGTGGTTCTGTTTGGTGGTACATCAAGGCAAGCATTCCTTCTGTTCAGTTCCTTTAAGAAATTAGTGAAGCAGCAAGAACAGAAAATGACATGTTCTGAAGTAAAGATGGCTAAACCCAAAAGAAAAGACGTAGAAGCCCAAAACAATATTACATACTGCACGGATTTGATAGAGCATTAAGGAAGGAACACAATCTTATAATCACTCAATAACTAAAGAATTCAGCCACAGAGAACAAATGGGGTTTTGACACAACATCAGTTTAGGGCTAGTCATGATTCAGGAAACCAGGAAGTTTGCATTCCAGTCAAGAGCCTGATTAAAATTAAATAAAGGAGGTTGCAATACCACCGCTGGTGTCAAATTAGCTTGCACAAAGATTAATCACCAACCTGATATGCTGCTGTATGAAAGATCTTATCCAGCCAAAACTAGAAAACGTTATTGGCAAAAACGATGTCCAAACATGAGCAAACACTTTTCATATCATTAGACAAAGTACTTGTCAGTGCCTCGTTTGCATCATTTCCGTCTTGTACCACAATCAATTGTACAAACCATGCAAGGCTTACACAATCAACAAAGCCTTCAACTACAGTATCATTTCGCGCAACCATCACTTGGAAGAAGCACAGGATCCACTAAGGTTCAAAATGTCATAGACAGAGGTACAGTGTCAAACAAATAGGTAAGGTTTTATCTTACAATCTCATGAAATTCACGCCTAAAAGAAGCATCCTGCGACAAGACAGACGCTTTGTTCGGTACTGTGCCCAAAGCATCTGATATGAAAGTGATGACAAGAGAGAATAGAAGGCCATATGCTATCTGCACAAACAGAGAGAGCTTTGCATTTTCAGTAATAACAAAATACAAAAATGACATAAACACGAAAGACGCATTCAAAATTTCCTAACCAAAACAAGAATCAAAAATGAAAAAGGAAGGAAAAAGCAAGCAAGTGTAGATAAAAAATTCCATTTTTCCAACACAGATACTAGTTTATTTATGGAGGAATTTTTGGCTCTAGCAGATTCATGCTCCACATAAATACGAAACTTACAGTGCTTTTGCATATAAAAATAAATCGCAGATGACCTTAAACCATATTGTCAGAAATTGGTTGAACACTTGCAGAAAAATCATACCATGAGGAAATCTATAAGCAAAATTTCATGGTAAGGTAATAAGAATACATATTCTTTCTATATGGTCATCAGCAAATATAAAGTAGAATATACCACATGTACGCTACAACCTACAGAAGTTCCCACGCTATTAGAAAATGAGTACCGGGTCCATCAATTCTTTGTTCTCACTTCTCACTCTGTATTGACATTATATAACTGTATTTAACCTATGTAATTAGTACAGTGGGATCGATTTCCGTAATAAACATAAATAAATCTCAGTCAAGGGAAGAAAATAAATTTAATGTACACCTTCATAGTAATGGGCGAGGGAAACTTGAAAGAGCGCTAAATCAGTATATATTAAGAAAAGGATAATCTCTCCGAGATATATAGACAAGTGAAATAAATGTTATGTGAGTACATTTGAACTGCATGCACCTAATGTATAACCAAACTCTGAAATGCCTTAGTGCAACTAAGGTGCACTATAAAATACAGAACAAGATAAGAAGATACGGACCTGATGCATCAAGGAGTCCAAACCCCCAATGAGTTCCGCAGCACTCTCTTTCAAAGCAGAAAATATGTCTTTGATGTCTTTAGAGCCTGCAGGAAGCAAATGCTATCAGATCATTTACGTCAGTTCCTACAAGAGAAGCCCAGAAATATGTTGAGCACCCCTCCTATCCTAGCTCTTTTAGAATCACTTCATTTATCATATTCAAGCATGAGAGAGATATCATCCAGCTATTCATCACAAATCACAGTCAGCAAACCAAGACGAATGTATTTATTTAGTTTGGATTAAAATTTTCACAATAACTATCTCTGTACGGGTGGTTCTGTTTGGTGGTACATCAAGGCAAGCATTCCTTCTGTTCAGTTCCTTTAAGAAATTAGTGAAGCAGCAAGAACAGAAAATGACATGTTCTGAAGTAAAGATGGCTAAACCCAAAAGAAAAGACGTAGAAGCCCAAAACAATATTACATACTGCACGGATTTGATAGAGCATTAAGGAAGGAACACAATCTTATAATCACTCAATAACTAAAGAATTCAGCCACAGAGAACAAATGGGGTTTTGACACAACATCAGTTTAGGGCTAGTCATGATTCAGGAAACCAGGAAGTTTGCATTCCAGTCAAGAGCCTGATTAAAATTAAATAAAGGAGGTTGCAATACCACCGCTGGTGTCAAATTAGCTTGCACAAAGATTAATCACCAACCTGATATGCTGCTGTATGAAAGATCTTATCCAGCCAAAACTGGAAAACGTTATTGGCAAAAACGATGTCCAAACATGAGCAAACACTTTTCATATCATTAGACAAAGTACTTGTCAGTGCCTCGTTTGCATCATTTCCGTCTTGTACCACAATCAATTGTACAAACCATGCAAGGCTTACACAATCAACAAAGCCTTCAACTACAGTATCATTTCGCGCAACCATCACTTGGAAGAAGCACAGGATCCACTAAGGTTCAAAATGTCATAGACAGAGGTACAGTGTCAAACAAATAGGTAAGGTTTTATCTTACAATCTCATGAAATTCACGCCTAAAAGAAGCATCCTGCGACAAGACAGACGCTTTGTTCGGTACTGTGCCCAAAGCATCTGATATGAAAGTGATGACAAGAGAGAATAGAAGGCCATATGCTATCTGCACAAACAGAGAGAGCTTTGCATTTTCAGTAATAACAAAATACAAAAATGACATAAACACGAAAGACGCATTAAAAATTTCCTAACCAAAACAAGAATCAAAAATGAAAAAGGAAGGAAAAAGCAAGCAAGTGTAGATAAAAAATTCCATTTTTCCAACACAGATACTAGTTTATTTATGGAGGAATTTTTGGCTCTAGCAGATTCATGCTCCACATAAATACGAAACTTACAGTGCTTTTGCATATAAAAATAAATCGCAGATGACCTTAAACCATATTGTCAGAAATTGGTTGAACACTTGCAGAAAAATCATACCATGAGGAAATCTATAAGCAAAATTTCATGGTAAGGTAATAAGAATACATATTCTTTCTATATGGTCATCAGCAAATATAAAGTAGAATATACCACATGTACGCTACAACCTACAGAAGTTCCCACGCTATTAGAAAATGAGTACCGGGTCCATCAATTCTTTGTTCTCACTTCTCACTCTGTATTGACATTATATAACTGTATTTAACCTATGTAATTAGTACAGTGGGATCGATTTCCGTAATAAACATAAATAAATCTCAGTCAAGGGAAGAAAATAAATTTAATGTACACCTTCATAGTAATGGGCGAGGGAAACTTGAAAGAGCGCTAAATCAGTATATATTAAGAAAAGGATAATCTCTCCGAGATATATAGACAAGTGAAATAAATGTTATGTGAGTACATTTGAACTGCATGCACCTAATGTATAACCAAACTCTGAAATGCCTTAGTGCAACTAAGGTGCACTATAAAATACAGAACAAGATAAGAAGATACGGACCTGATGCATCAAGGAGTCCAAACCCCCAATGAGTTCCGCAGCACTCTCTTTCAAAGCAGAAAATATGTCTTTGATGTCTTTAGAGCCTGCAGGAAGCAAATGCTATCAGATCATTTACGTCAGTTCCTACAAGAGAAGCCCAGAAATATGTTGAGCACCCCTCCTATCCTAGCTCTTTTAGAATCACTTCATTTATCATATTCAAGCATGAGAGAGATATCATCCAGCTGTTAATCACAAATCACAGTCAGCAAACCAAGACGAATGTATTTATTTAGTTTGGATTAAAATTTTCACAATAACTATCTCTGTACGGGTGGTTCTGTTTGGTGGTACATCAAGGCAAGCATTCCTTCTGTTCAGTTCCTTTAAGAAATTAGTGAAGCAGCAAGAACAGAAAATGACATGTTCTGAAGTAAAGATGGCTAAACCCAAAAGAAAAGACGTAGAAGCCCAAAACAATATTACATACTGCACGGATTTGATAGAGCATTAAGGAAGGAACACAATCTTATAATCACTCAATAACTAAAGAATTCAGCCACAGAGAACAAATGGGGTTTTGACACAACATCAGTTTAGGGCTAGTCATGATTCAGGAAACCAGGAAGTTTGCATTCCAGTCAAGAGCCTGATTAAAATTAAATAAAGGAGGTTGCAATACCACCGCTGGTGTCAAATTAGCTTGCACAAAGATTAATCACCAACCTGATATGCTGCTGTATGAAAGATCTTATCCAGCCAAAACTGGAAAACGTTATTGGCAAAAACGATGTCCAAACATGAGCAAACACTTTTCATATCATTAGACAAAGTACTTGTCAGTGCCTCGTTTGCATCATTTCCGTCTTGTACCACAATCAATTGTACAAACCATGCAAGGCTTACACAATCAACAAAGCCTTCAACTACAGTATCATTTCCAGCAACCATCACTTGGAAGAAGCACAGGATCCACTAAGGTTCAAAATGTCATAGACAGAGGTACAGTGTCAAACAAATAGGTAAGGTTTTATCTTACAATCTCATGAAATTCACGCCTAAAAGAAGCATCCTGCGACAAGACAGACGCTTTGTTCGGTACTGTGCCCAAAGCATCTGATATGAAAGTGATGACAAGAGAGAATAGAAGGCCATATGCTATCTGCACAAACAGAGAGAGCTTTGCATTTTCAGTAATAACAAAATACAAAAATGACATAAACACGAAAGACGCATTCAAAATTTCCTAACCAAAACAAGAATCAAAAATGAAAAAGGAAGGAAAAAGCAAGCAAGTGTAGATAAAAAATTCCATTTTTCCAACACAGATACTAGTTTATTTATGGAGGAATTTTTGGCTCTAGCAGATTCATGCTCCACATAAATACGAAACTTACAGTGCTTTTGCATATAAAAATAAATCGCAGATGACCTTAAACCATATTGTCAGAAATTGGTTGAACACTTGCAGAAAAATCATACCATGAGGAAATCTATAAGCAAAATTTCATGGTAAGGTAATAAGAATACATATTCTTTCTATATGGTCATCAGCAAATATAAAGTAGAATATACCACATGTACGCTACAACCTACAGAAGTTCCCACGCTATTAGAAAATGAGTACCGGGTCCATCAATTCTTTGTTCTCACTTCTCACTCTGTATTGACATTATATAACTGTATTTAACCTATGTAATTAGTACAGTGGGATCGATTTCCGTAATAAACATAAATAAATCTCAGTCAAGGGAAGAAAATAAATTTAATGTACACCTTCATAGTAATGGGCGAGGGAAACTTGAAAGAGCGCTAAATCAGTATATATTAAGAAAAGGATAATCTCTCCGAGATATATAGACAAGTGAAATAAATGTTATGTGAGTACATTTGAACTGCATGCACCTAATGTATAACCAAACTCTGAAATGCCTTAGTGCAACTAAGGTGCACTATAAAATACAGAACAAGATAAGAAGATACGGACCTGATGCATCAAGGAGTCCAAACCCCCAATGAGTTCCGCAGCACTCTCTTTCAAAGCAGAAAATATGTCTTTGATGTCTTTAGAGCCTGCAGGAAGCAAATGCTATCAGATCATTTACGTCAGTTCCTACAAGAGAAGCCCAGAAATACGTTGAGCACCCCTCCTATCCTAGCTCTTTTAGAATCACTTCATTTATCATATTCAAGCATGAGAGAGATATCATCCAGCTATTCATCACAAATCACAGTCAGCAAACCAAGACGAATGTATTTATTTAGTTTGGATTAAAATTTTCACAATAACTATCTCTGTACGGGTGGTTCTGTTTGGTGGTACATCAAGGCAAGCATTCCTTCTGTTCAGTTCCTTTAAGAAATTAGTGAAGCAGCAAGAACAGAAAATGACATGTTCTGAAGTAAAGATGGCTAAACCCAAAAGAAAAGACGTAGAAGCCCAAAACAATATTACATACTGCACGGATTTGATAGAGCATTAAGGAAGGAACACAATCTTATAATCACTCAATAACTAAAGAATTCAGCCACAGAGAACAAATGGGGTTTTGACACAACATCAGTTTAGGGCTAGTCATGATTCAGGAAACCAGGAAGTTTGCATTCCAGTCAAGAGCCTGATTAAAATTAAATAAAGGAGGTTGCAATACCACCGCTGGTGTCAAATTAGCTTGCACAAAGATTAATCACCAACCTGATATGCTGCTGTATGAAAGATCTTATCCAGCCAAAACTGGAAAACGTTATTGGCAAAAACGATGTCCAAACATGAGCAAACACTTTTCATATCATTAGACAAAGTACTTGTCAGTGCCTCGTTTGCATCATTTCCGTCTTGTACCACAATCAATTGTACAAACCATGCAAGGCTTACACAATCAACAAAGCCTTCAACTACAGTATCATTTCGCGCAACCATCACTTGGAAGAAGCACAGGATCCACTAAGGTTCAAAATGTCATAGACAGAGGTACAGTGTCAAACAAATAGGTAAGGTTTTATCTTACAATCTCATGAAATTCACGCCTAAAAGAAGCATCCTGCGACAAGACAGACGCTTTGTTCGGTACTGTGCCCAAAGCATCTGATATGAAAGTGATGACAAGAGAGAATAGAAGGCCATATGCTATCTGCACAAACAGAGAGAGCTTTGCATTTTCAGTAATAACAAAATAGAAAAATGACATAAACACGAAAGACGCATTCAAAATTTCCTAACCAAAACAAGAATCAAAAATGAAAAAGGAAGGAAAAAGCAAGCAAGTGTAGATAAAAAATTCCATTTTTCCAACACAGATACTAGTTTATTTATGGAGGAATTTTTGGCTCTAGCAGATTCATGCTCCACATAAATACAAAATTTCAGAAATTGGTTGAACACTTGCAGAAAAATAATACCATGAGGAAATCTATAAGCAAAATTTCATGGTAAGGTAATAAGAATACATATTCTTTCTATATGGTCATCAGCAAATATAAAGTAGAATATACCACATGTACGCTACAACCTACAGAAGTTCCCACGCTATTAGAAAATGAGTACCGGGTCCATCAATTCTTTGTTCTCACTTCTCACTCTGTATTGACATTATATAACTGTATTTAACCTATGTAATTAGTACAGTGGGATCGATTTCCGTAATAAACATAAATAAATCTCAGTCAAGGGAAGAAAATAAATTTAATGTACACCTTCATAGTAATGGGCGAGGGAAACTTGAAAGAGCACTAAATCAGTATAGATTAAGAAAAGGATAATCTCTCCGAGATACATAGACAACTGAAATAAATGTTATGTGAGTACATTTGAACTGCATGCACCTAATGTATAACCAAACTCTGAAATGCCTTAGTGCAACTAAGGTGCACTATAAAATACAGAACAAGATAAGAAGATACGGACCTGATGCATCAAGGAGTCCAAACCCCCAATGAGTTCCGCAGCACTCTCTTTCAAAGTAGAAAATATGTCTTTGATGTCTTTAGAGCCTGCAGGAAGCAAATGCTATCAGATCATTTACGTCAGTTCCTACAAGAGAAGCCCAGAAATACGTTGAGCACCCCTCCTATCCTAGCTCTTTTAGAATCACTTCATTTATCATATTCAAGCATGAGAGAGATATCATCCAGCTGTTCATCACAAATCACAGTCAGCAAACCAAGACGAATGTATTTATTTAGTTTGGATTAAAATTTTCACAATAACTATCTCTGTACGGGTGGTTCTGTTTGGTGGTACATCAAGGCAAGCATTCCTTCTGTTCAGTTCCTTTAAGAAATTAGTGAAGCAGCAAGAACAGAAAATGACATGTTCTGAAGTAAAGATGGCTAAACCCAAAAGAAAAGACGTAGAAGCCCAAAACAATATTACATACTGCACGGATTTGATAGAGCATTAAGGAAGGAACACAATCTTATAATCACTCAATAACTAAAGAATTCAGCCACAGAGAACAAATGGGGTTTTGACACAACATCAGTTTAGGGCTAGTCATGATTCAGGAAACCAGGAAGTTTGCATTCCAGTCAAGAGCCTGATTAAAATTAAATAAAGGAGGTTGCAATACCACCGCTGGTGTCAAATTAGCTTGCACAAAGATTAATCACCAACCTGATATGCTGCTGTATGAAAGATCTTATCCAGCCAAAACTGGAAAACGTTATTGGCAAAAACGATGTCCAAACATGAGCAACACTTTTCATATCATTAGACAAAGTACTTTTCAGTGCCTCGCTTGCGTCATTTCCGTCTTGTACCATAATCAATTGTACAACCCATGCAAGCCTTACACAATCAACAAAGCCTTCAACTAAAGTATCATTTCCAGCAGCCATCACCTGGAAGAAGCACAGGATCCAATAAGGTTCATAATGTCATAGATAGAGGTACAGTGTCAAACAAATAGGTAAGGTTTTATCTTACAATCTCATGAAATTCATGCCTAAAAGAAGCATCCTGGGACAAGACAGACGCTTTGTTCGGTACTGTGCTCAAAGCATCTGATAAGAAAGCGATGACAAGAGAGAATAGGAGGCTATATGCTATCTGCACAAACAGAGAGAACTTTGCATTATCAGTAATAACAAAATAGAAAAATGACATAAACAGGAAAGACGCATTCAAAATTTCCTAACCAAAACAAGAATCAAAAATGAAAAAGGAAGGAAAAAGCAAGCAAGTGTAGATAAAAAATTCCATTTTTCCAACACAGATACTAGTTTATTTATGGAGGAATTTTTGGCTCTAGCAGATTCATGCTCCACGTAAATACGAAACTTACAGTGCTTTTGCATATAAAAATAAATCGCAGATGACCTTAAACCATATTGTTAGAAATTGGTTGAACACTTGCAGAAAAATCATACCATCAGGAAATCTATAAGCAAAATTTCATGGCTCACCACTAAAGATAACAAGAAATAACACGAGCTATGAGATCTATTAGCGATATGGAAACAAACAAGTTCACATGATTAAAGAAAAATTGGGAACGAGTCACGTACGTCTTATCAAGGATATGTATGGATATATCATTCACCCCTTCTTCTCAAACTTGTAATTTAATAATCTCCACAAATGCAATCGGATCAAGAAACTCAAATTCGGGAGATACTCCAATGCGAAAGGGGATTCCAGCAATGGAGAAAGCTCGACATTTCCCACCACCACTGACGTTATCAAAACTCGGTGGGGATTGCTGTTCTATCTCTTTTTTTTTTCTTTGCCGAATACTGATCTCTTTTTCTTTTTTTTTTTCTTTTTGTTCTTTTTTTGTTTTTCTTTCTCTTTTTGTTCTTTTTCTTCGGATTTTTCTTTTTGGCGTTCGAATTCTCTTAAGCTTATCCCCCATTGCATCTTTAGAAATCCGTTCTTGTAATCTGAAAAAAAATAGAAGTCAAGACAGACAACCATGTAAGAAACCCATAAACCTAAGAAGAGAATAATGTCCTTCGAAGAACTAATTAACATTCATAGCTCTAATTCTAAAGACTAAAGTGTCATTAGTCCATTTATTTTTGAGCAACTTCAATGAGAAATAAACAAATATTGCATCCAGCTCACGGCAGTAAACTACAGTGGAAACCCCCGTTACATATAAACTAGAAATTCTACAAAATAAACAAAGCTTCTGTAACTTAATGTTTTCGACATACCCACTTGATATTCCACCACCTGCATAAATTCCTCCACTTTTATGCTCAACAATGTTCATGGTCAAATCAACTTTGCCTGCATTGACGAAATTACAATAAACCAATAGATCCAGGTGGACACTGCCGTTAATATTTAACCGCATTTACCAAAAACATTGAAGTAGCATCAAGAACCATTTACCAACAGCCGGCTCACGAATAATACTAACGTCGTCCGTAATACCATAGCTAGGACATAACCCACATCACTTTTCCACTAAATCATACAATAGACCTTCATAAGACAAATAGCTCAATCGAGTTCACAACGAGCAAACTTTAAACATGAGATAGTAAACTAATCTACCAATGCCAATTTGTGCTATTCCTTTTATTGCATTTTGCAACCGTTGCTTATGAAACAAGTTGTATAATGGCCTCGTTATTTATCACTATCCCAACAACTCACAACTTCTTTCAAGAAGAAAGTGGTAAAGAGAGCTGAGGGCAGTGCATGGGAAGTTGGTCTCGTATTTTAGAAAAAATAAACTACAAGGAAAGAAAGCAACAGAAAAATTTCTATGGAGCTAGTTACCCAATGCATTCAACAGAATGAAATATTCCATAAGACATCAAAGATCAAATGTACCAATGCCAATTTGTGCTATTCCTTTTATTGCATTTTGCAACCGTTGCTTATGAAACAAGTTGTATAATGGCCTCGTTATTTATCACTATCCCAACAACTGACAACTTCTTTCAAGAAGAAAGTGGTAAAGAGAGCTGAGGGCAGTGCATGGGAAGTTGGTCTCGTATTTTAGAAAAAATAAACTACAAGGAAAGAAAGCAACAGAAAAAGTTCTATGGAGCTAGTTACCCAATGCATTCAACAAAATGAAATATTCCATAAGACATCAAAGATCAAATGTACCAAATACCTGCCCTTTCTTGGTGGTAAGTTGCAAGACTAATGTTTCTGGCTTTATTTCCCCACAGTTGGCTCACCACTAAAGATAACAAGAAATAACACGAGCTATGAGATCTATTAGCGATATGGAAACAAACAAGTTCACATGATTAAAGAAAAATTGGGAACGAGTCACGTACGTCTTATCAAGGATATGTATGGATATATCATTCACCCCTTCTTCTCAAACTTGTAATTTAATAATCTCCACAAATGCAATCGGATCAAGAAACTCAAATTCGGGAGATACTCCAATGCGAAAGGGGATTCCAGCAATGGAGAAAGCTCGACATTTCCCACCACCACTGACGTTATCAAAACTCGGTGGGGATTGCTTTTCTATCTCTTTTTTTTTTTTTTGCCGAATACTGATCTCTTTTTCTTTTTTTTTTCTTTTTGTTCTTTTTTTGTTTTTCTTTCTCTTTTTGTTCTTTTTCTTCGGATTTTCTTTTTGGCGTTCAAATTCTCTTAAGCTTATCCCCCATTGCATCTTTAGAAATCCGTTCTTGTAATCTGAAAAAAAATAGAAGACAAGACAGACAACCATGTAAGAAACCCATAAACCTAAGAAGAGAATAATGTCCTTCGAAGAACTAATTAACATTCATAGCTCTAATTCTAAAGACTAAAGTGTCATTAGTCCATTTATTTTTGAGCAACTTCAATGAGAAATAAACAAATATTGCATCCAGCTCACGGCAGTAAACTACAGTGGAAACCCCCGTTACATATAAACTAGAAATTCTACAAAATAAACAAAGCTTCTGTAACTTAATGTTTTCGACATACCCACTTGATATTCCACCACCTGCATAAATGCCTCCACTTTTATGCTCAACAATGTTCATGGTCAAATCAACTTTGCCTGCATTGACGAAATTACAATAAACCAATAGATCCAGGTGGACACTGCCGTTAATATTTAACCGCATTTACCAAAAACATTGAAGTAGCATCAAGAACCATTTACCAACAGCCGGCTCACGAATAATACTAACGTCGTCCGTAATACCATAGCTAGGACATAACCCACATCACTTTTCCACTAAATCATACAATAGACCTTCATAAGACAAATAGCTCAATCGAGTTCACAACGAGCAAACTTTAAATATGAGATAGTAAACTAATCTACCAATGCCAATTTGTGCTATTCCTTTTATTGCATTTTGCAACCGTTGCTTATGAAACAAGTTGTATAATGGCCTCGTTATTTATCACTATCCCAACAACTCACAACTTCTTTCAAGAAGAAAGTGGTAAAGAGAGCTGAGGGCAGTGCATGGGAAGTTGGTCTCGTATTTTAGAAAAAATAAACTACAAGGAAAGAAAGCAACAGAAAAAGTTCTATGGAGCTAGTTACCCAATGCATTCAACAGAATGAAATATTCCATAAGACATCAAAGATCAAATGTACCAATGCCAATTTGTGCTATTCCTTTTATTGCATTTTGCAACCGTTGCTTATGAAACAAGTTGTATAATGGCCTCGTTATTTATCACTATCCCAACAACTGACAACTTCTTTCAAGAAGAAAGTGGTAAAGAGAGCTGAGGGCAGTGCATGGGAAGTTGGTCTCGTATTTTAGAAAAAATAAACTACAAGGAAAGAAAGCAACAGAAAAAGTTCTATGGAGCTAGTTACCCAATGCATTCAACAGAATGAAATATTCCATAAGACATCAAAGATCAAATGTACCAAATACCTGCCCTTTCTTGGTGGTAAGTTGCAAGACTAATGTTTCTGGCTTTATTTCCCCACAGTTGGCTCACCACTAAAGATAACAAGAAATAACACGAGCTATGAGATCTATTAGCGATATGGAAACAAACAAGTTCACATCTATCTGGGTTGAGTGGTTGCAGCACGGACGATTACGGAATAACTCCATATGGACAGTTGGCGAGCATGGAGGATCATGGGGTTGGCGAAAAATGCTTCGTCTGCGCAGATCTATCCAACCAATGGTGGAGCTTCATATTGGAGATGGGAGAAGCTTCTATCTGTGGAAGGATCCATGGCACCAACTTGGACCCCTGCTTCCTAGATTTCCACGCGGACCGAGGTTACTTGGACTTGAAGACTCCACTAAACTTTCTTCGGTCATTGACGGAGGCCAATGGTACTGGCCTCTTATTACGGATCTGGAATGCCTTCAAATCACATATACACTACCCCAGATTCATGGAGGCGAGGATAGAATCATTTGGCGATTTCCTGAGGGGCAACCCACTACCCAAGCACTTTACCGACTCTTTTGCCCGCCAGAACCGAAAGTGGGCTGGACTTCACTACTCTCGGGACCTTTGAAGATTCCACGCCATTCATTTATCTTATGGATGGCTATCCAGGAAAAGCTACCGACAACTGACAGACCATGGCTCACACACCTTGGTGGGTGTATTCTTTGTAACGAGGAGGCATTGGAGACGCATAGCCACCTCTTCTTCCGATGCCGATTCAGTAGATTATGCCTTGCAGCTGTTCGTCGAATTATTCGAGTCCCTTGGCCAAACCGGGAATGGGGAAGGGACGTCGAATGGGCAACAAGAAAATGGAGAGGGAAGCATATTATTAACTCAGCCTATCGAGCACTACTTGGATCACTCGTCTACCATATATGGCGAGAAAGAAACTTGAGACGATTCCAGCAAATTGAACATCCGGCAAACGTTTTGGCTTCTTTCATTGTAGATGATATTAGACAGAGGATCTTGAGTATTAATATGTCTATCTCCATTAGCACAATTGCTCTTTACAGATTGTGGCGTATCCCTTGGCCTGTCGAGGGATAAACCAATTGACTGTTGTACTGTAACTTTATTATCTTAATGCAAATTACATTTACCGAAAAAAAAAGTTCACATGATTAAAGAAAAATTGGGAACGAGTCACGTACGTCTTATCAAGGATATGTATGGATATATCATTCACCCCTTCTTCTCAAACTTGTAATTTAATAATCTCCACAAATGCAATCGGATCAAGAAACTCAAATTCGGGAGATACTCCAATGCGAAAGGGGATTCCAGCAATGGAGAAAGCTCGACATTTCCCACCACCACTGACGTTATCAAAACTCGGTGGGGATTGCTTTTCTATCTCTTTTTTTTTTTTTTGCCGAATACTAATCTCTTTTTCTTTTTTTTTTCTTTTTGTTCTTTTTTTGTTTTTCTTTCTCTTTTTGTTCTTTTTCTTCGGATTTTCTTTTTGGCGTTCAAATTCTCTTAAGCTTATCCCCCATTGCATCTTTAGAAATCCGTTCTTGTAATCTGAAAAAAAATAGAAGACAAGACAGACAACCATGTAAGAAACCCATAAACCTAAGAAGAGAATAATGTCCTTCGAAGAACTAATTAACATTCATAGCTCTAATTCTAAAGACTAAAGTGTCATTAGTCCATTTATTTTTGAGCAACTTCAATGAGAAATAAACAAATATTGCATCCAGCTCACGGCAGTAAACTACAGTGGAAACCCCCGTTACATATAAACTAGAAATTCTACAAAATAAACAAAGCTTCTGTAACTTAATGTTTTCGACATACCCACTTGATATTCCACCACCTGCATAAATTCCTCCACTTTTATGCTCAACAATGTTCATGGTCAAATCAACTTTGCCTGCATTGACGAAATTACAATAAACCAATAGATCCAGGTGGACACTGCCGTTAATATTTAACCGCATTTACCAAAAACATTGAAGTAGCATCAAGAACCATTTACCAACGGCCGGCTCACGAATAATACTAACGTCGTCCGTAATACCATAGCTAGGACATAACCCACATCACTTTTCCACTAAATCATACAATAGACCTTCATAAGACAAATAGCTCAATCGAGTTCACAACGAGCAAACTTTAAACATGAGATAGTAAACTAATCTACCAATGCCAATTTGTGCTATTCCTTTTATTGCATTTTGCAACCGTTGCTTATGAAACAAGTTGTATAATGGCCTCGTTATTTATCACTATCCCAACAACTCACAACTTCTTTCAAGAAGAAAGTGGTAAAGAGAGCTGAGGGCAGTGCATGGGAAGTTGGTCTCGTATTTTAGAAAAAATAAACTACAAGGAAAGAAAGCAACAGAAAAAGTTCTATGGAGCTAGTTACCCAATGCATTCAACAGAATGAAATATTCCATAAGACATCAAAGATCAAATGTACCAATGCCAATTTGTGCTATTCCTTTTATTGCATTTTGCAACCGTTGCTTATGAAACAAGTTGTATAATGGCCTCGTTATTTATCACTATCCCAACAACTGACAACTTCTTTCAAGAAGAAAGTGGTAAAGAGAGCTGAGGGCAGTGCATGGGAAGTTGGTCTCGTATTTTAGAAAAAATAAACTACAAGGAAAGAAAGCAACAGAAAAAGTTCTATGGAGCTAGTTACCCAATGCATTCAACAGAATGAAATATTCCATAAGACATCAAAGATCAAATGTACCAAATACCTGCCCTTTCTTGGTGGTAAGTTGCAAGACTAATGTTTCTGGCTTTATTTCCCCACAGTTGGCTCACCACTAAAGATAACAAGAAATAACACGAGCTATGAGATCTATTAGCGATATGGAAACAAACAAGTTCACATCTATCTGGGTTGAGTGGTTGCAGCACGGACGATTACGGAATAACTCCATATGGACAGTTGGCGAGCATGGAGGATCATGGGGTTGGCGAAAAATGCTTCGTCTGCGCAGATCTATCCAACCAATGGTGGAGCTTCATATTGGAGATGGGAGAAGCTTCTATCTGTGGAAGGATCCATGGCACCAACTTGGACCCCTGCTTCCTAGATTTCCACGCGGACCGAGGTTACTTGGACTTGAAGACTCCACTAAACTTTCTTCGGTCATTGACGGAGGCCAATGGTACTGGCCTCTTATTACGGATCTGGAATGCCTTCAAATCACATATACACTACCCCAGATTCATGGAGGCGAGGATAGAATCATTTGGCGATTTCCTGAGGGGCAACCCACTACCCAAGCACTTTACCGACTCTTTTGCCCGCCAGAACCGAAAGTGGGCTGGACTTCACTACTCTCGGGACCTTTGAAGATTCCACGCCATTCATTTATCTTATGGATGGCTATCCAGGAAAAGCTACCGACAACTGACAGACCATGGCTCACACACCTTGGTGGGTGTATTCTTTGTAACGAGGAGGCATTGGAGACGCATAGCCACCTCTTCTTCCGATGCCGATTCAGTAGATTATGCCTTGCAGCTGTTCGTCGAATTATTCGAGTCCCTTGGCCAAACCGGGAATGGGGAAGGGACGTCGAATGGGCAACAAGAAAATGGAGAGGGAAGCATATTATTAACTCAGCCTATCGAGCACTACTTGGATCACTCGTCTACCATATATGGCGAGAAAGAAACTTGAGACGATTCCAGCAAATTGAACATCCGGCAAACGTTTTGGCTTCTTTCATTGTAGATGATATTAGACAGAGGATCTTGAGTATTAATATGTCTATCTCCATTAGCACAATTGCTCTTTACAGATTGTGGCGTATCCCTTGGCCTGTCGAGGGATAAACCAATTGACTGTTGTACTGTAACTTTATTATCTTAATGCAAATTACATTTACCGAAAAAAAAAGTTCACATGATTAAAGAAAAATTGGGAACGAGTCACGTACGTCTTATCAAGGATATGTATGGATATATCATTCACCCCTTCTTCTCAAACTTGTAATTTAATAATCTCCACAAATGCAATCGGATCAAGAAACTCAAATTCGGGAGATACTCCAATGCGAAAGGGGATTCCAGCAATGGAGAAAGCTCGACATTTCCCACCACCACTGACGTTATCAAAACTCGGTGGGGATTGCTTTTCTATCTCTTTTTTTTTTTTTTGCCGAATACTAATCTCTTTTTCTTTTTTTTTTCTTTTTGTTCTTTTTTTGTTTTTCTTTCTCTTTTTGTTCTTTTTCTTCGGATTTTCTTTTTGGCGTTCAAATTCTCTTAAGCTTATCCCCCATTGCATCTTTAGAAATCCGTTCTTGTAATCTGAAAAAAAATAGAAGACAAGACAGACAACCATGTAAGAAACCCATAAACCTAAGAAGAGAATAATGTCCTTCGAAGAACTAATTAACATTCATAGCTCTAATTCTAAAGACTAAAGTGTCATTAGTCCATTTATTTTTGAGCAACTTCAATGAGAAATAAACAAATATTGCATCCAGCTCACGGCAGTAAACTACAGTGGAAACCCCCGTTACATATAAACTAGAAATTCTACAAAATAAACAAAGCTTCTGTAACTTAATGTTTTCGACATACCCACTTGATATTCCACCACCTGCATAAATTCCTCCACTTTTATGCTCAACAATGTTCATGGTCAAATCAACTTTGCCTGCATTGACGAAATTACAATAAACCAATAGATCCAGGTGGACACTGCCGTTAATATTTAACCGCATTTACCAAAAACATTGAAGTAGCATCAAGAACCATTTACCAACGGCCGGCTCACGAATAATACTAACGTCGTCCGTAATACCATAGCTAGGACATAACCCACATCACTTTTCCACTAAATCATACAATAGACCTTCATAAGACAAATAGCTCAATCGAGTTCACAACGAGCAAACTTTAAACATGAGATAGTAAACTAATCTACCAATGCCAATTTGTGCTATTCCTTTTATTGCATTTTGCAACCGTTGCTTATGAAACAAGTTGTATAATGGCCTCGTTATTTATCACTATCCCAACAACTCACAACTTCTTTCAAGAAGAAAGTGGTAAAGAGAGCTGAGGGCAGTGCATGGGAAGTTGGTCTCGTATTTTAGAAAAAATAAACTACAAGGAAAGAAAGCAACAGAAAAAGTTCTATGGAGCTAGTTACCCAATGCATTCAACAGAATGAAATATTCCATAAGACATCAAAGATCAAATGTACCAATGCCAATTTGTGCTATTCCTTTTATTGCATTTTGCAACCGTTGCTTATGAAACAAGTTGTATAATGGCCTCGTTATTTATCACTATCCCAACAACTCACAACTTCTTTCAAGAAGAAAGTGGTAAAGAGAGCTGAGGGCAGTGCATGGGAAGTTGGTCTCGTATTTTAGAAAAAATAAACTACAAGGAAAGAAAGCAACAGAAAAAGTTCTATGGAGCTAGTTACCCAATGCATTCAACAGAATGAAATATTCCATAAGACATCAAAGATCAAATGTACCAAATACCTGCCCTTTCTTGGTGGTAAGTTGCAAGACTAATGTTTCTGGCTTTATTTCCCCACAGTTGGCTCACCACTAAAGATAACAAGAAATAACACGAGCTATGAGATCTATTAGCGATATGGAAACAAACAAGTTCACATGATTAAAGAAAAATTGGGAACGAGTCACGTACGTCTTATCAAGGATATGTATGGATATATCATTCACCCCTTCTTCTCAAACTTGTAATTTAATAATCTCCACAAATGCAATCGGATCAAGAAACTCAAATTCGGGAGATACTCCAATGCGAAAGGGGATTCCAGCAATGGAGAAAGCTCGACATTTCCCACCACCACTGACGTTATCAAAACTCGGTGGGGATTGCTGTTCTATCTCTTTTTTTTTTCTTTGCCGAATACTGATCTCTTTTTTTTTTTTTTTCTTTTTGTTCTTTTTTTGTTTTTCTTTCTCTTTTTGTTCTTTTTCTTCGAATTTTTCTTTTTGGCGTTCGAATTCTCTTAAGCTTATCCACCATTGCATCTTTAGAAATCCGTTCTTGTAATCTGAAAAAAAATAGAAGACAAGACAGACAACCATGTAAGAAACCCATAAACCTAAGAAGAGAATAATGTCCTTCGAAGAACTAATTAACATTCATAGCTCTAATTCTAAAGACTAAAGTGTCATTAGTCCATTTATTTTTGAGCAACTTCAATGAGAAATAAACAAATATTGCATCCAGCTCACGGCAGTAAACTACAGTGGAAACCCCCGTTACATATAAACTAGAAATTCTACAAAATAAACAAAGCTTCTGTAACTTAATGTTTTCGACATACCCACTTGATATTCCACCACCTGCATAAATTCCTCCACTTTTATGCTCAACAATGTTCATGGTCAAATCAACTTTGCCTGCATTGACGAAATTACAATAAACCAATAGATCCAGGTGGACACTGCCGTTAATATTTAACCGCATTTACCAAAAACATTGAAGTAGCATCAAGAACCATTTACCAACAGCCGGCTCACGAATAATACTAACGTCGTCCGTAATACCATAGCTAGGACATAACCCACATCACTTTTCCACTAAATCATACAATAGACCTTCATAAGACAAATAGCTCAATCGAGTTCACAACGAGCAAACTTTAAACATGAGATAGTAAACTAATCTACCAATGCCAATTTGTGCTATTCCTTTTATTGCATTTTGGAACCATTGCTTATGAAACAAGTTGTATAATGGCCTCGTTATTTATCACTATCCCAACAACTCACAACTTCTTTCAAGAAGAAAGTGGTAAAGAGAGCTGAGGGCAGTGCATGGGAAGTTGGTCTCGTATTTTAGAAAAAATAAACTACAAGGAAAGAAAGCAACAGAAAAAGTACCAAATACCTGCCCTTTCTTGGTGGTAAGTTGCAAGACTAATGTTGCTGGCTTTATTTCCCCACAGTTGGCTCACCACTAAAGATAACAAGAAATAACACGAGCTATGAGATCTATTAGCGATATGGAAACAAACAAGTTCACATGATTAAAGAAAAATTGGGAACGAGTCACGTACGTCTTATCAAGGATATGTATGGATATATCATTCACCCCTTCTTCTCAAACTTGTAATTTAATAATCTCCACAAATGCAATCGGATCAAGAAACTCAAATTCGGGAGATACTCCAATGCGAAAGGGGATTCCAGCAATGGAGAAAGCTCGACATTTCCCACCACCACTGACGTTATCAAAACTCGGTGGGGATTGCTTTTCTATCTCTTTTTTTTTTTTTGCCGAATACTGATCTCTTTTTCTTTTTTTTTTCTTTTTGTTCTTTTTTTGTTTTTCTTTCTCTTTTTGTTCTTTTTCTTCGGATTTTCTTTTTGGCGTTCAAATTCTCTTAAGCTTATCTCCCATTGCATCTTTAGAAATCCGTTCTTGTAATCTGAAAAAAAATAGAAGACAAGACAGACAACCATGTAAGAAACCCATAAACCTAAGAAGAGAATAATGTCCTTCGAAGAACTAATTAACATTCATAGCTCTAATTCTAAAGACTAAAGTGTCATTAGTCCATTTATTTTTGAGCAACTTCAATGAGAAATAAACAAATATTGCATCCAGCTCACAGCAGTAAACTACAGTGGAAACCCCCGTTACATATAAACTAGAAATTCTACAAAATAAACAAAGCTTCTGTAACTTAATGTTTTCGACATACCCACTTGATATTCCACCACCTGCATAAATTCCTCCACTTTTATGCTCAACAATGTTCATGGTCAAATCAACTTTGCCTGCATTGACGAAATTACAATAAACCAATAGATCCAGGTGGACACTGCCGTTAATATTTAACCGCATTTACCAAAAACATTGAAGTAGCATCAAGAACCATTTACCAACAGCCGGCTCACGAATAATACTAACGTCGTCCGTAATACCATAGCTAGGACATAACCCACATCACTTTTCCACTAAATCATACAATAGACCTTCATAAGACAAATAGCTCAATCGAGTTCACAACGAGCAAACTTTAAACATGAGATAGTAAACTAATCTACCAATGCCAATTTGTGCTATTCCTTTTATTGCATTTTGCAACCGTTGCTTATGAAACAAGTTGTATAATGGCCTCGTTATTTATCACTATCCCAACAACTCACAACTTCTTTCAAGAAGAAAGTGGTAAAGAGAGCTGAGGGCAGTGCATGGGAAGTTGGTCTCGTATTTTAGAAAAAATAAACTACAAGGAAAGAAAGCAACAGAAAAAGTTCTATGGAGCTAGTTACCCAATGCATTCAACAGAATGAAATATTCCATAAGACATCAAAGATCAAATGTACCGAATACCTGCCCTTTCTTGGTGGTAAGTTGCAAGACTAATGTTGCTGGCTTTATTTCCCCACAGTTGGCTCACCACTAAAGATAACAAGAAATAACACGAGCTATGAGATCTATTAGCGATATGGAAACAAACAAGTTCACATGATTAAAGAAAAATTGGGAACGAGTCACGTACGTCTTATCAAGGATATGTATGGATATATCATTCACCCCTTCTTCTCAAACTTGTAATTTAATAATCTCCACAAATGCAATCGGATCAAGAAACTCAAATTCGGGAGATACTCCAATGCGAAAGGGGATTCCAGCAATGGAGAAAGCTCGACATTTCCCACCACCACTGACGTTATCAAAACTCGGTGGGGATTGCTTTTCTATCTCTTTTTTTTTTTTTTGCCGTATACTGATCTCTTTTTCTTTTTTTTTTCTTTTTGTTCTTTTTTTGTTTTTCTTTCTCTTTTTGTTCTTTTTCTTCGGATTTTCTTTTTGGCGTTCAAATTCTCTTAAGCTTATCCCCCATTGCATCTTTAGAAATCCGTTCTTGTAATCTGAAAAAAAATAGAAGACAAGACAGACAACCATGTAAGAAACCCATAAACCTAAGAAGAGAATAATGTCCTTCGAAGAACTAATTAACATTCATAGCTCTAATTCTAAAGACTAGAGTGTCATTAGTCCATTTATTTTTGAGCAACTTCAATGAGAAATAAACAAATATTGCATCCAGCTCACAGCAGTAAACTACAGTGGAAACCCCCGTTACATATAAACTAGAAATTCTACAAAATAAACAAAGCTTCTGTAACTTAATGTTTTCGACATACCCACTTGATATTCCACCACCTGCATAAATTCCTCCACTTTTATGCTCAACAATGTTCATGGTCAAATCAACTTTGCCTGCATTGACGAAATTACAATAAACCAATAGATCCAGGTGGACACTGCCGTTAATATTTAACCGCATTTACCAAAAACATTGAAGTAGCATCAAGAACCATTTACCAACAGCCGGCTCACGAATAATACTAACGTCGTCCGTAATACCATAGCTAGGACATAACCCACATCACTTTTCCACTAAATCATACAATAGACCTTCATAAGACAAATAGCTCAATCGAGTTCACAACGAGCAAACTTTAAACATGAGATAGTAAACTAATCTACCAATGCCAATTTGTGCTATTCCTTTTATTGCATTTTGCAACCGTTGCTTATGAAACAAGTTGTATAATGGCCTCGTTATTTATCACTATCCCAACAACTCACAACTTCTTTCAAGAAGAAAGTGGTAAAGAGAGCTGAGGGCAGTGCATGGGAAGTTGGTCTCGTATTTTAGAAAAAATAAACTACAAGGAAAGAAAGCAACAGAAAAAGTTCTATGGAGCTAGTTACCCAATGCATTCAACAGAATGAAATATTCCATAAGACATCAAAGATCAAATGTACCGAATACCTGCCCTTTCTTGGTGGTAAGTTGCAAGACTAATGTTGCTGGCTTTATTTCCCCACAGTTGGCTCACCACTAAAGATAACAAGAAATAACACGAGCTATGAGATCTATTAGCGATATGGAAACAAACAAGTTCACATGATTAAAGAAAAATTGGGAACGAGTCACGTACGTCTTATCAAGGATATGTATGGATATATCATTCACCCCTTCTTCTCAAACTTGTAATTTAATAATCTCCACAAATGCAATCGGATCAAGAAACTCAAATTCGGGAGATACTCCAATGCGAAAGGGGATTCCAGCAATGGAGAAAGCTCGACATTTCCCACCACCACTGACGTTATCAAAACTCGGTGGGGATTGCTTTTCTATCTCTTTTTTTTTTTTTTGCCGTATACTGATCTCTTTTTCTTTTTTTTTTCTTTTTGTTCTTTTTTTGTTTTTCTTTCTCTTTTTGTTCTTTTTCTTCGGATTTTCTTTTTGGCGTTCAAATTCTCTTAAGCTTATCCCCCATTGCATCTTTAGAAATCCGTTCTTGTAATCTGAAAAAAAATAGAAGACAAGACAGACAACCATGTAAGAAACCCATAAACCTAAGAAGAGAATAATGTCCTTCGAAGAACTAATTAACATTCATAGCTCTAATTCTAAAGACTAGAGTGTCATTAGTCCATTTATTTTTGAGCAACTTCAATGAGAAATAAACAAATATTGCATCCAACTCACAGCAATAAACTACAGTGGAAACCCCCGTTACATATAAACTAGAAATTCTACAAAATAAACAAAGCTTCTGTAACTTAATGTTTTCGACATACCCACTTGATATTCCACCACCTGCATAAATTCCTCCACTTTTATGCTCAACAATGTTCATGGTCAAATCAACTTTGCCTGCATTGACGAAATTACAATAAACCAATAGATCCAGGTGGACACTGCCGTTAATATTTAACCGCATTTACCAAAAACATTGAAGTAGCATCAAGAACCATTTACCAACAGCCGGCTCACGAATAATACTAACGTCGTCCGTAATACCATAGCTAGGACATAACCCACATCACTTTTCCACTAAATCATACAATAGACCTTCATAAGACAAATAGCTCAATCGAGTTCACAACGAGCAAACTTTAAACATGAGATAGTAAACTAATCTACCAATGCCAATTTGTGCTATTCCTTTTATTGCATTTTGCAACCGTTGCTTATGAAACAAGTTGTATAATGGCCTCGTTATTTATCACTATCCCAACAACTCACAACTTCTTTCAAGAAGAAAGTGGTAAAGAGAGCTGAGGGCAGTGCATGGGAAGTTGGTCTCGTATTTTAGAAAAAATAAACTACAAGGAAAGAAAGCAACAGAAAAAGTTCTATGGAGCTAGTTACCCAATGCATTCAACAGAATGAAATATTCCATAAGACATCAAAGATCAAATGTACCGAATACCTGCCCTTTCTTGGTGGTAAGTTGCAAGACTAATGTTGCTGGCTTTATTTCCCCACAGTTGCTCACCACTAAAGATAACAAGAAATAACACGAGCTATGAGATCTATTAGCGATATGGAAACAAACAAGTTCACATGATTAAAGAAAAATTGGGAACGAGTCACGTACGTCTTATCAAGGATATGTATGGATATATCATTCACCCCTTCTTCTCAAACTTGTAATTTAATAATCTCCACAAATGCAATCGGATCAAGAAACTCAAATTCGGGAGATACTCCAATGCGAAAGGGGATTCCAGCAATGGAGAAAGCTCGACATTTCCCACCACCACTGACGTTATCAAAACTCGGTGGGGATTGCTTTTCTATCTCTTTTTTTTTTTTTGCCGAATACTGATCTCTTTTTCTTTTTTTTTCTTTTTGTTCTTTTTTTGTTTTTCTTTCTCTTTTTGTTCTTTTTCTTCGGATTTTCTTTTTGGCGTTCAAATTCTCTTAAGCTTATCCCCCATTGCATCTTTAGAAATCCGTTCTTGTAATCTGAAAAAAAATAGAAGACAAGACAGACAACCATGTAAGAAACCCATAAACCTAAGAAGAGAATAATGTCCTTCGAAGAACTAATTAACATTCATAGCTCTAATTCTAAAGACTAAAGTGTCATTAGTCCATTTATTTTTTAGCAACTTCAATGAGAAATAAACAAATATTGCATCCAGCTCACGGCAGTAAACTACAGTAGAAACCCCCGTCACATATAAACCAGAAATGCTACAAAATAAACAAAGCTTATGTAACTTAATGTTTTCAACATACCTACTTGATATTCCACCACCTCCATAAATTCGTATACTTTTACGCTCAACAATGTTCATGGTCAAATCAATTTTGCCTGCATTGACAAAATTACAATAAACCAATAGATCCAGGTGGACACTGCCGTTAATATTTAACCACATTTACCAAAAACATTGAAGTAGCATCAAAAACCATTTACCAACAGCCGGCTCACGAATAATACTAACGTCGTCCGTAATACCATAGCTAGGACATAACCCACATCACTTTTCCACTAAATCATACAATAGACCTTCATAAGACAAATAGCTCAATCGAGTTCACAACGAGCAAACTTTAAACATGAGATAGTAAACTAATCTACCAATGCCAATTTGTGCTATTCCTTTTATTGCATTTTGCAACCGTTGCTTATGAAACAAGTTGTATAATGGCCTCGTTATTTATCACTATCCCAACAACTCACAACTTCTTTCAAGAAGAAAGTGGTAAAGAGAGCTGAGGGCAGTGCATGGGAAGTTGGTCTCGTATTTTAGAAAAAATAAACTACAAGGAAAGAAAGCAACAGAAAAAGTTCTATGGAGCTAGTTACCCAATGCATTCAACAGAATGAAATATTCCATAAGACATCAAAGATCAAATGTACCAATGCCAATTTGTGCTATTCCTTTTATTGCATTTTGCAACCGTTGCTTATGAAACAAGTTGTATAATGGCCTCGTTATTTATCACTATCCCAACAACTCACAACTTCTTTCAAGAAGAAAGTGGTAAAGAGAGCTGAGGGCAGTGCATGGGAAGTTGGTCTCGTATTTTAGAAAAAATAAACTACAAGGAAAGAAAGCAACAGAAAAAGTTCTATGGAGCTAGTTACCCAATGCATTCAACAGAATGAAATATTCCATAAGACATCAAAGATCAAATGTACCAAATACCTGCCCTTTCTTGGTGGTAAGTTGCAAGACTAATGTTTCTGGCTTTATTTCCCCACAGTTGGCTCACCACTAAAGATAACAAGAAATAACACGAGCTATGAGATCTATTAGCGATATGGAAACAAACAAGTTCACATGATTAAAGAAAAATTGGGAACGAGTCACGTACGTCTTATCAATGATATGTATGGATATATCATTCACCCCTTCTTCTCAAACTTGTAATTTAATAATCTCCACAAATGCAATCGGATCAAGAAACTCAAATTCGGGAGATACTCCAATGCGAAAGGGGATTCCAGCAATGGAGAAAGCTCGACATTTCCCACCACCACTGACGTTATCAAAACTCGGTGGGGATTGCTGTTCTATCTCTTTTTTTTTTCTTTGCCGAATACTGATCTCTTTTTTTTTTTTTTTTCTTTTTGTTCTTTTTTTGTTTTTCTTTCTCTTTTTGTTCTTTTTCTTCGAATTTTTCTTTTTGGCGTTCGAATTCTCTTAAGCTTATCCCCCATTGCATCTTTAGAAATCCGTTCTTGTAATCTGAAAAAAAATAGAAGACAAGACAGACAACCATGTAAGAAACCCATAAACCTAAGAAGAGAATAATGTCCTTCGAAGAACTAATTAACATTCATAGCTCTAATTCTAAAGACTAAAGTGTCATTAGTCCATTTATTTTTGAGCAACTTCAATGAGAAATAAACAAATATTGCATCCAGCTCACGGCAGTAAACTACAGTGGAAACCCCCGTTACATATAAACTAGAAATTCTACAAAATAAACAAAGCTTCTGTAACTTAATGTTTTCGACATACCCACTTGATATTCCACCACCTGCATAAATTCCTCCACTTTTATGCTCAACAATGTTCATGGTCAAATCAACTTTGCCTGCATTGACGAAATTACAATAGACCAATAGATCCAGGTGGACACTGCCGTTAATATTTAACCGCATTTACCAAAAACATTGAAGTAGCATCAAGAACCATTTACCAACAGCCGGCTCACGAATAATACTAACGTCGTCCGTAATACCATAGCTAGGACATAACCCACATCACTTTTCCACTAAATCATACAATAGACCTTCATAAGACAAATAGCTCAATCGAGTTCACAACGAGCAAACTTTAAACATGAGATAGTAAACTAATCTACCAATGCCAATTTGTGCTATTCCTTTTATTGCATTTTGGAACCATTGCTTATGAAACAAGTTGTATAATGGCCTCGTTATTTATCACTATCCCAACAACTCACAACTTCTTTCAAGAAGAAAGTGGTAAAGAGAGCTGAGGGCAGTGCATGGGAAGTTGGTCTCGTATTTTAGAAAAAATAAACTACAAGGAAAGAAAGCAACAGAAAAAGTACCAAATACCTGCCCTTTCTTGGTGGTAAGTTGCAAGACTAATGTTGCTGGCTTTATTTCCCCACAGTTGGCTCACCACTAAAGATAACAAGAAATAACACGAGCTATGAGATCTATTAGCGATATGGAAACAAACAAGTTCACATGATTAAAGAAAAATTGGGAACGAGTCACGTACGTCTTATCAAGGATATGTATGGATATATCATTCAACCCTTCTTCTCAAACTTGTAATTTAATAATCTCCACAAATGCAATCGGATCAAGAAACTCAAATTCGGGAGATACTCCAATGCGAAAGGGGATTCCAGCAATGGAGAAAGCTCGACATTTCCCACCACCACTGACGTTATCAAAACTCGGTGGGGATTGCTTTTCTATCTCTTTTTTTTTTTTTTGCCGAATACTGATCTCTTTTTCTTTTTTTTTTCTTTTTGTTCTTTTTTTGTTTTTCTTTCTCTTTTTGTTCTTTTTCTTCGGATTTTCTTTTTGGCGTTCAAATTCTCTTAAGCTTATCCCCCATTGCATCTTTAGAAATCCGTTCTTGTAATCTGAAAAAAAATAGAAGACAAGACAGACAACCATGTAAGAAACCCATAAACCTAAGAAGAGAATAATGTCCTTCGAAGAACTAATTAACATTCATAGCTCTAATTCTAAAGACTAAAGTGTCATTAGTCCATTTATTTTTGAGCAACTTCAATGAGAAATAAACAAATATTGCATCCAGCTCACAGCAGTAAACTACAGTGGAAACCCCCGTTACATATAAACTAGAAATTCTACAAAATAAACAAAGCTTCTGTAACTTAATGTTTTCGACATACCCACTTGATATTCCACCACCTGCATAAATTCCTCCACTTTTATGCTCAACAATGTTCATGGTCAAATCAACTTTGCCTGCATTGACGAAATTACAATAAACCAATAGATCCAGGTGGACACTGCCGTTAATATTTAACCGCATTTACCAAAAACATTGAAGTAGCATCAAGAACCATTTACCAACAGCCGGCTCACGAATAATACTAACGTCGTCCGTAATACCATAGCTAGGACATAACCCACATCACTTTTCCACTAAATCATACAATAGACCTTCATAAGACAAATAGCTCAATCGAGTTCACAACGAGCAAACTTTAAACATGAGATAGTAAACTAATCTACCAATGCCAATTTGTGCTATTCCTTTTATTGCATTTTGCAACCGTTGCTTATGAAACAAGTTGTATAATGGCCTCGTTATTTATCACTATCCCAACAACTCACAACTTCTTTCAAGAAGAAAGTGGTAAAGAGAGCTGAGGGCAGTGCATGGGAAGTTGGTCTCGTATTTTAGAAAAAATAAACTACAAGGAAAGAAAGCAACAGAAAAAGTTCTATGGAGCTAGTTACCCAATGCATTCAACAGAATGAAATATTCCATAAGACATCAAAGATCAAATGTACCGAATACCTGCCCTTTCTTGGTGGTAAGTTGCAAGACTAATGTTGCTGGCTTTATTTCCCCACAGTTGGCTCACCACTAAAGATAACAAGAAATAACACGAGCTATGAGATCTATTAGCGATATGGAAACAAACAAGTTCACATGATTAAAGAAAAATTGGGAACGAGTCACGTACGTCTTATCAAGGATATGTATGGATATATCATTCACCCCTTCTTCTCAAACTTGTAATTTAATAATCTCCACAAATGCAATCGGATCAAGAAACTCAAATTCGGGAGATACTCCAATGCGAAAGGGGATTCCAGCAATGGAGAAAGCTCGACATTTCCCACCACCACTGACGTTATCAAAACTCGGTGGGGATTGCTTTTCTATCTCTTTTTTTTTTTTTTGCCGAATACTGATCTCTTTTTCTTTTTTTTTTCTTTTTGTTCTTTTTTTGTTTTTCTTTCTCTTTTTGTTCTTTTTCTTCGGATTTTCTTTTTGGCGTTCAAATTCTCTTAAGCTTATCCCCCATTGCATCTTTAGAAATCCGTTCTTGTAATCTGAAAAAAAATAGAAGACAAGACAGACAACCATGTAAGAAACCCATAAACCTAAGAAGAGAATAATGTCCTTCGAAGAACTAATTAACATTCATAGCTCTAATTCTAAAGACTAAAGTGTCATTAGTCCATTTATTTTTGAGCAACTTCAATGAGAAATAAACAAATATTGCATCCAGCTCACAGCAGTAAACTACAGTGGAAACCCCCGTTACATATAAACTAGAAATTCTACAAAATAAACAAAGCTTCTGTAACTTAATGTTTTCGACATACCCACTTGATATTCCACCACCTGCATAAATTCCTCCACTTTTATGCTCAACAATGTTCATGGTCAAATCAACTTTGCCTGCATTGACGAAATTACAATAAACCAATAGATCCAGGTGGACACTGCCGTTAATATTTAACCGCATTTACCAAAAACATTGAAGTAGCATCAAGAACCATTTACCAACAGCCGGCTCACGAATAATACTAACGTCGTCCGTAATACCATAGCTAGGACATAACCCACATCACTTTTCCGCTAAATCATACAATAGACCTTCATAAGACAAATAGCTCAATCGAGTTCACAACGAGCAAACTTTAAACATGAGATAGTAAACTAATCTACCAATGCCAATTTGTGCTATTCCTTTTATTGCATTTTGCAACCGTTGCTTATGAAACAAGTTGTATAATGGCCTCGTTATTTATCACTATCCCAACAACTCACAACTTCTTTCAAGAAGAAAGTGGTAAAGAGAGCTGAGGGCAGTGCATGGGAAGTTGGTCTCGTATTTTAGAAAAAATAAACTACAAGGAAAGAAAGCAACAGAAAAAGTTCTATGGAGCTAGTTACCCAATGCATTCAACAGAATGAAATATTCCATAAGACATCAAAGATCAAATGTACCGAATACCTGCCCTTTCTTGGTGGTAAGTTGCAAGACTAATGTTGCTGGCTTTATTTCCCCACAGTTGGCTCACCACTAAAGATAACAAGAAATAACACGAGCTATGAGATCTATTAGCGATATGGAAACAAACAAGTTCACATGATTAAAGAAAAATTGGGAACGAGTCACGTACGTCTTATCAAGGATATGTATGGATATATCATTCAACCCTTCTTCTCAAACTTGTAATTTAATAATCTCCACAAATGCAATCGGATCAAGAAACTCAAATTCGGGAGATACTCCAATGCGAAAGGGGATTCCAGCAATGGAGAAAGCTCGACATTTCCCACCACCACTGACGTTATCAAAACTCGGTGGGGATTGCTTTTCTATCTCTTTTTTTTTTTTTTGCCGAATACTGATCTCTTTTTCTTTTTTTTTTCTTTTTGTTCTTTTTTTGTTTTTCTTTCTCTTTTTGTTCTTTTTCTTCGGATTTTCTTTTTGGCGTTCAAATTCTCTTAAGCTTATCCCCCATTGCATCTTTAGAAATCCGTTCTTGTAATCTGAAAAAAAATAGAAGACAAGACAGACAACCATGTAAGAAACCCATAAACCTAAGAAGAGAATAATGTCCTTCGAAGAACTAATTAACATTCATAGCTCTAATTCTAAAGACTAAAGTGTCATTAGTCCATTTATTTTTGAGCAACTTCAATGAGAAATAAACAAATATTGCATCCAGCTCACAGCAGTAAACTACAGTGGAAACCCCCGTTACATATAAACTAGAAATTCTACAAAATAAACAAAGCTTCTGTAACTTAATGTTTTCGACATACCCACTTGATATTCCACCACCTGCATAAATTCCTCCACTTTTATGCTCAACAATGTTCATGGTCAAATCAACTTTGCCTGCATTGACGAAATTACAATAAACCAATAGATCCAGGTGGACACTGCCGTTAATATTTAACCGCATTTACCAAAAACATTGAAGTAGCATCAAGAACCATTTACCAACAGCCGGCTCACGAATAATACTAACGTCGTCCGTAATACCATAGCTAGGACATAACCCACATCACTTTTCCACTAAATCATACAATAGACCTTCATAAGACAAATAGCTCAATCGAGTTCACAACGAGCAAACTTTAAACATGAGATAGTAAACTAATCTACCAATGCCAATTTGTGCTATTCCTTTTATTGCATTTTGCAACCGTTGCTTATGAAACAAGTTGTATAATGGCCTCGTTATTTATCACTATCCCAACAACTCACAACTTCTTTCAAGAAGAAAGTGGTAAAGAGAGCTGAGGGCAGTGCATGGGAAGTTGGTCTCGTATTTTAGAAAAAATAAACTACAAGGAAAGAAAGCAACAGAAAAAGTTCTATGGAGCTAGTTACCCAATGCATTCAACAGAATGAAATATTCCATAAGACATCAAAGATCAAATGTACCGAATACCTGCCCTTTCTTGGTGGTAAGTTGCAAGACTAATGTTGCTGGCTTTATTTCCCCACAGTTGGCTCACCACTAAAGATAACAAGAAATAACACGAGCTATGAGATCTATTAGCGATATGGAAACAAACAAGTTCACATGATTAAAGAAAAATTGGGAACGAGTCACGTACGTCTTATCAAGGATATGTATGGATATATCATTCACCCCTTCTTCTCAAACTTGTAATTTAATAATCTCCACAAATGCAATCGGATCAAGAAACTCAAATTCGGGAGATACTCCAATGCGAAAGGGGATTCCAGCAATGGAGAAAGCTCGACATTTCCCACCACCACTGACGTTATCAAAACTCGGTGGGGATTGCTTTTCTATCTCTTTTTTTTTTTTTTGCCGAATACTGATCTCTTTTTCTTTTTTTTTTCTTTTTGTTCTTTTTTTGTTTTTCTTTCTCTTTTTGTTCTTTTTCTTCGGATTTTCTTTTTGGCGTTCAAATTCTCTTAAGCTTATCCCCCATTGCATCTTTAGAAATCCGTTCTTGTAATCTGAAAAAAAATAGAAGACAAGACAGACAACCATGTAAGAAACCCATAAACCTAAGAAGAGAATAATGTCCTTCGAAGAACTAATTAACATTCATAGCTCTAATTCTAAAGACTAAAGTGTCATTAGTCCATTTATTTTTGAGCAACTTCAATGAGAAATAAACAAATATTGCATCCAGCTCACAGCAGTAAACTACAGTGGAAACCCCCGTTACATATAAACTAGAAATTCTACAAAATAAACAAAGCTTCTGTAACTTAATGTTTTCGACATACCCACTTGATATTCCACCACCTGCATAAATTCCTCCACTTTTATGCTCAACAATGTTCATGGTCAAATCAACTTTGCCTGCATTGACGAAATTACAATAAACCAATAGATCCAGGTGGACACTGCCGTTAATATTTAACCGCATTTACCAAAAACATTGAAGTAGCATCAAGAACCATTTACCAACAGCCGGCTCACGAATAATACTAACGTCGTCCGTAATACCATAGCTAGGACATAACCCACATCACTTTTCCGCTAAATCATACAATAGACCTTCATAAGACAAATAGCTCAATCGAGTTCACAACGAGCAAACTTTAAACATGAGATAGTAAACTAATCTACCAATGCCAATTTGTGCTATTCCTTTTATTGCATTTTGCAACCGTTGCTTATGAAACAAGTTGTATAATGGCCTCGTTATTTATCACTATCCCAACAACTCACAACTTCTTTCAAGAAGAAAGTGGTAAAGAGAGCTGAGGGCAGTGCATGGGAAGTTGGTCTCGTATTTTAGAAAAAATAAACTACAAGGAAAGAAAGCAACAGAAAAAGTTCTATGGAGCTAGTTACCCAATGCATTCAACAGAATGAAATATTCCATAAGACATCAAAGATCAAATGTACCGAATACCTGCCCTTTCTTGGTGGTAAGTTGCAAGACTAATGTTGCTGGCTTTATTTCCCCACAGTTGGCTCACCACTAAAGATAACAAGAAATAACACGAGCTATGAGATCTATTAGCGATATGGAAACAAACAAGTTCACATGATTAAAGAAAAATTGGGAACGAGTCACGTACGTCTTATCAAGGATATGTATGGATATATCATTCACCCCTTCTTCTCAAACTTGTAATTTAATAATCTCCACAAATGCAATCGGATCAAGAAACTCAAATTCGGGAGATACTCCAATGCGAAAGGGGATTCCAGCAATGGAGAAAGCTCGACATTTCCCACCACCACTGACGTTATCAAAACTCGGTGGGGATTGCTTTTCTATCTCTTTTTTTTTTTTTTGCCGAATACTGATCTCTTTTTCTTTTTTTTTTCTTTTTGTTCTTTTTTTGTTTTTCTTTCTCTTTTTGTTCTTTTTCTTCGGATTTTCTTTTTGGCGTTCAAATTCTCTTAAGCTTATCCCCCATTGCATCTTTAGAAATCCGTTCTTGTAATCTGAAAAAAAATAGAAGACAAGACAGACAACCATGTAAGAAACCCATAAACCTAAGAAGAGAATAATGTCCTTCGAAGAACTAATTAACATTCATAGCTCTAATTCTAAAGACTAAAGTGTCATTAGTCCATTTATTTTTGAGCAACTTCAATGAGAAATAAACAAATATTGCATCCAGCTCACGGCAGTAAACTACAGTGGAAACCCCCGTTACATATAAACTAGAAATTCTACAAAATAAACAAAGCTTCTGTAACTTAATGTTTTCGACATACCCACTTGATATTCCACCACCTGCATAAATTCCTCCACTTTTATGCTCAACAATGTTCATGGTCAAATCAACTTTGCCTGCATTGACGAAATTACAATAGACCAATAGATCCAGGTGGACACTGCCGTTAATATTTAACCGCATTTACCAAAAACATTGAAGTAGCATCAAGAACCATTTACCAACAGCCGGCTCACGAATAATACTAACGTCGTCCGTAATACCATAGCTAGGACATAACCCACATCACTTTTCCACTAAATCATACAATAGACCTTCATAAGACAAATAGCTCAATCGAGTTCACAACGAGCAAACTTTAAACATGAGATAGTAAACTAATCTACCAATGCCAATTTGTGCTATTCCTTTTATTGCATTTTGGAACCATTGCTTATGAAACAAGTTGTATAATGGCCTCGTTATTTATCACTATCCCAACAACTCACAACTTCTTTCAAGAAGAAAGTGGTAAAGAGAGCTGAGGGCAGTGCATGGGAAGTTGGTCTCGTATTTTAGAAAAAATAAACTACAAGGAAAGAAAGCAACAGAAAAAGTACCAAATACCTGCCCTTTCTTGGTGGTAAGTTGCAAGACTAATGTTGCTGGCTTTATTTCCCCACAGTTGGCTCACCACTAAAGATAACAAGAAATAACACGAGCTATGAGATCTATTAGCGATATGGAAACAAACAAGTTCACATGATTAAAGAAAAATTGGGAACGAGTCACGTACGTCTTATCAAGGATATGTATGGATATATCATTCAACCCTTCTTCTCAAACTTGTAATTTAATAATCTCCACAAATGCAATCGGATCAAGAAACTCAAATTCGGGAGATACTCCAATGCGAAAGGGGATTCCAGCAATGGAGAAAGCTCGACATTTCCCACCACCACTGACGTTATCAAAACTCGGTGGGGATTGCTTTTCTATCTCTTTTTTTTTTTTTTGCCGAATACTGATCTCTTTTTCTTTTTTTTTTCTTTTTGTTCTTTTTTTGTTTTTCTTTCTCTTTTTGTTCTTTTTCTTCGGATTTTCTTTTTGGCGTTCAAATTCTCTTAAGCTTATCCCCCATTGCATCTTTAGAAATCCGTTCTTGTAATCTGAAAAAAAATAGAAGACAAGACAGACAACCATGTAAGAAACCCATAAACCTAAGAAGAGAATAATGTCCTTCGAAGAACTAATTAACATTCATAGCTCTAATTCTAAAGACTAAAGTGTCATTAGTCCATTTATTTTTGAGCAACTTCAATGAGAAATAAACAAATATTGCATCCAGCTCACAGCAGTAAACTACAGTGGAAACCCCCGTTACATATAAACTAGAAATTCTACAAAATAAACAAAGCTTCTGTAACTTAATGTTTTCGACATACCCACTTGATATTCCACCACCTGCATAAATTCCTCCACTTTTATGCTCAACAATGTTCATGGTCAAATCAACTTTGCCTGCATTGACGAAATTACAATAAACCAATAGATCCAGGTGGACACTGCCGTTAATATTTAACCGCATTTACCAAAAACATTGAAGTAGCATCAAGAACCATTTACCAACAGCCGGCTCACGAATAATACTAACGTCGTCCGTAATACCATAGCTAGGACATAACCCACATCACTTTTCCACTAAATCATACAATAGACCTTCATAAGACAAATAGCTCAATCGAGTTCACAACGAGCAAACTTTAAACATGAGATAGTAAACTAATCTACCAATGCCAATTTGTGCTATTCCTTTTATTGCATTTTGCAACCGTTGCTTATGAAACAAGTTGTATAATGGCCTCGTTATTTATCACTATCCCAACAACTCACAACTTCTTTCAAGAAGAAAGTGGTAAAGAGAGCTGAGGGCAGTGCATGGGAAGTTGGTCTCGTATTTTAGAAAAAATAAACTACAAGGAAAGAAAGCAACAGAAAAAGTTCTATGGAGCTAGTTACCCAATGCATTCAACAGAATGAAATATTCCATAAGACATCAAAGATCAAATGTACCGAATACCTGCCCTTTCTTGGTGGTAAGTTGCAAGACTAATGTTGCTGGCTTTATTTCCCCACAGTTGGCTCACCACTAAAGATAACAAGAAATAACACGAGCTATGAGATCTATTAGCGATATGGAAACAAACAAGTTCACATGATTAAAGAAAAATTGGGAACGAGTCACGTACGTCTTATCAAGGATATGTATGGATATATCATTCACCCCTTCTTCTCAAACTTGTAATTTAATAATCTCCACAAATGCAATCGGATCAAGAAACTCAAATTCGGGAGATACTCCAATGCGAAAGGGGATTCCAGCAATGGAGAAAGCTCGACATTTCCCACCACCACTGACGTTATCAAAACTCGGTGGGGATTGCTTTTCTATCTCTTTTTTTTTTTTTGCCGAATACTGATCTCTTTTTCTTTTTTTTTTCTTTTTGTTCTTTTTTTGTTTTTCTTTCTCTTTTTGTTCTTTTTCTTCGGATTTTCTTTTTGGCGTTCAAATTCTCTTAAGCTTATCCCCCATTGCATCTTTAGAAATCCGTTCTTGTAATCTGAAAAAAAATAGAAGACAAGACAGACAACCATGTAAGAAACCCATAAACCTAAGAAGAGAATAATGTCCTTCGAAGAACTAATTAACATTCATAGCTCTAATTCTAAAGACTAAAGTGTCATTAGTCCATTTATTTTTGAGCAACTTCAATGAGAAATAAACAAATATTGCATCCAGCTCACAGCAGTAAACTACAGTGGAAACCCCCGTTACATATAAACTAGAAATTCTACAAAATAAACAAAGCTTCTGTAACTTAATGTTTTCGACATACCCACTTGATATTCCACCACCTGCATAAATTCCTCCACTTTTATGCTCAACAATGTTCATGGTCAAATCAACTTTGCCTGCATTGACGAAATTACAATAAACCAATAGATCCAGGTGGACACTGCCGTTAATATTTAACCGCATTTACCAAAAACATTGAAGTAGCATCAAGAACCATTTACCAACAGCCGGCTCACGAATAATACTAACGTCGTCCGTAATACCATAGCTAGGACATAACCCACATCACTTTTCCGCTAAATCATACAATAGACCTTCATAAGACAAATAGCTCAATCGAGTTCACAACGAGCAAACTTTAAACATGAGATAGTAAACTAATCTACCAATGCCAATTTGTGCTATTCCTTTTATTGCATTTTGCAACCGTTGCTTATGAAACAAGTTGTATAATGGCCTCGTTATTTATCACTATCCCAACAACTCACAACTTCTTTCAAGAAGAAAGTGGTAAAGAGAGCTGAGGGCAGTGCATGGGAAGTTGGTCTCGTATTTTAGAAAAAATAAACTACAAGGAAAGAAAGCAACAGAAAAAGTTCTATGGAGCTAGTTACCCAATGCATTCAACAGAATGAAATATTCCATAAGACATCAAAGATCAAATGTACCGAATACCTGCCCTTTCTTGGTGGTAAGTTGCAAGACTAATGTTGCTGGCTTTATTTCCCCACAGTTGGCTCACCACTAAAGATAACAAGAAATAACACGAGCTATGAGATCTATTAGCGATATGGAAACAAACAAGTTCACATGATTAAAGAAAAATTGGGAACGAGTCACGTACGTCTTATCAAGGATATGTATGGATATATCATTCACCCCTTCTTCTCAAACTTGTAATTTAATAATCTCCACAAATGCAATCGGATCAAGAAACTCAAATTCGGGAGATACTCCAATGCGAAAGGGGATTCCAGCAATGGAGAAAGCTCGACATTTCCCACCACCACTGACGTTATCAAAACTCGGTGGGGATTGCTTTTCTATCTCTTTTTTTTTTTTTTGCCGAATACTGATCTCTTTTTCTTTTTTTTTTCTTTTTGTTCTTTTTTTGTTTTTCTTTCTCTTTTTGTTCTTTTTCTTCGGATTTTCTTTTTGGCGTTCAAATTCTCTTAAGCTTATCCCCCATTGCATCTTTAGAAATCCGTTCTTGTAATCTGAAAAAAAATAGAAGACAAGACAGACAACCATGTAAGAAACCCATAAACCTAAGAAGAGAATAATGTCCTTCGAAGAACTAATTAACATTCATAGCTCTAATTCTAAAGACTAAAGTGTCATTAGTCCATTTATTTTTTAGCAACTTCAATGAGAAATAAACAAATATTGCATCCAGCTCACGGCAGTAAACTACAGTAGAAACCCCCGTCACATATAAACCAGAAATGCTACAAAATAAACAAAGCTTATGTAACTTAATGTTTTCAACATACCTACTTGATATTCCACCACCTCCATAAATTCGTCTACTTTTACGCTCAACAATGTTCATGGTCAAATCAATTTTGCCTGCATTGACAAAATTACAATAAACCAATAGATCCAGGTGGACACTGCCGTTAATATTTAACCACATTTACCAAAAACATTGAAGTAGCATCAAAAACCATTTACCAACAGCCGGCTCACGAATAATACTAACGTCGTCCGTAATACCATAGCTAGGACATAACCCACATCACTTTTCCACTAAATCATACAATAGACCTTCATAAGACAAATAGCTCAATCGAGTTCACAACGAGCAAACTTTAAACATGAGATAGTAAACTAATCTACCAATGCCAATTTGTGCTATTCCTTTTGTTGCATTTTGCAACCGTTGCTTATGAAACAAGTTGTATAATGGCCTCGTTATTTATCACTATCCCAACAACTCACAACTTCTTTCAAGAAGAAAGTGGTAAAGAGAGCTGAGGGTAGTGCATGGGAAGTTGGTCTCGTATTTTAGAAAAAATAAATTACAAGGAAAGAAAGCAACAGAAAAAGTTCTATGGAGCTAGTTACCCAATGCATACAACAGAATGAAATATTCCATAAGACATCAAAGATCAAATGTACCAAATACCTGCCCTTTCTTGGTGGTAAGTTGTAAGACTAATGTTGCTGGCTTTATTTCCCCACAGTTGGCTCACCACTAAAGATAACAAGAAATAACACGAGCTATGAGATCTATTAGCGATATGGAAACAAACAAGTTCACATGATTAAAGAAAAATTGGGAACGAGTCACATACGTCTTATCAAGGATATGTATGGATATATCATTCACCCCTTCTTCTCAAACTTGTAATTTAATAATCTCCACAAATGCAATCGGATCAAGAAACTCAAATTCGGGAGATACTCCAATGCGAAAGGGGATTCCAGCAATGGAGAAAGCTCGACATTTCCCACCACCACTGACGTTATCAAAACTCGGTGGGGATTGCTTTTCTATCTCTTTTTTTTTTTTTGCCGAATACTGATCTCTTTTTCTTTTTTTTTTCTTTTTGTTCTTTTTTTGTTTTTCTTTCTCTTTTTGTTCTTTTTCTTCGGATTTTCTTTTTGGCGTTCCAATTCTCTTAAGCTTATCCCCCATTGCATCTTTATAAATCCGTTCTTGTAATCTGAAAAAAAATAGAAGACAAGACAGACAACCATGTAAGAAACCCATAAACCTAAGAAGAGAATAATGTCCTTCGAAGAACTAATTAACATTCATAGCTCTAATTCTAAAGACTAAAGTGTCATTAGTCCATTTATTTTTTAGCAACTTCAATGAGAAATAAACAAATATTGCATCCAGCTCACGGCAGTAAACTACAGAGAAACCCCCGTCACATATAAACCAGAAATGCTACAAAATAAACAAAGCTTATGTAACTTAATGTTTTCAACATACCTACTTGATATTCCACCACCTCCATAAATTCGTCTACTTTTACGCTCAACAATGTTCATGGTCAAATCAATTTTGCCTGCATTGACAAAATTACAATAAACCAATAGATCCAGGTGGACACTGCCGTTAATATTTAACCACATTTACCAAAAACATTGAAGTAGCATCAAAAACCATTTACCAACAGCCGGCTCACGAATAATACTAACGTCGTCCGTAATACCATAGCTAGGACATAACCCACATCACTTTTCCACTAAATCATACAATAGACCTTCATAAGACAAATAGCTCAATCGAGTTCACAACGAGCAAACTTTAAACATGAGATAGTAAACTAATCTACCAATGCCAATTTGTGCTATTCCTTTTCTTGCATTTTGCAACCGTTGCTTATGAAACAAGTTGTATAATGGCCTCGTTATTTATCACTATCCCAACAACTCACAACTTCTTTCAAGAAGAAAGTGGTAAAGAGAGCTGAGGGCAGTGCATGGGAAGTTGGTCTCGTATTTTAGAAAAAATAAACTACAAGGAAAGAAAGCAACAGAAAAAGTTCTATGGAGCTAGTTACCCAATGCATACAACAGAATGAAATATTCCATAAGACATCAAAGATCAAATGTACCAAATACCTGCCCTTTCTTGGTGGTAAGTTGTAAGACTAATGTTGCTGGCTTTATTTCCCCACAGTTGGCTCACCACTAAAGATAACAAGAAATAACACGAGCTATGAGATCTATTAGCGATATGGAAACAAACAAGTTCACATGATTAAAGAAAAATTGGGAACGAGTCACATACGTCTTATCAAGGATATGTATGGATATATCATTCACCCCTTCTTATCAAACTTGTAATTTAATAATCTCCACAAATGCAATCGGATCAAGAAACTCAAATTCGGGAGATACTCCAATGCGAAAGGGGATTCCAGCAATGGAGAAAGCTCGACATTTCCCACCACCACTGACGTTATCAAAACTCGGTGGGGATTGCTTTTCTATCTCTTTTTTTTTTTTTTTTGCCGAATACTGATCTCTTTTTCTTTTTTTTTTCTTTTTGTTCTTTTTTTGTTTTTCTTTCTCTTTTTGTTCTTTTTCTTCGGATTTTCTTTTTGGCGTTCGAATTCTCTTAAGCTTATCCCCCATTGCATCTTTATAAATCCGTTCTTGTAATCTGAAAAAAAATAGAAGACAAGACAGACAACCATGTAAGAAACCCATAAACCTAAGAAGAGAATAATGTCCTTCGAAGAACTAATTAACATTCATAGTTCTAATTCTAAAGACTAAAGTGTCATTAGTCCATTTATTTTTTAGCAACTTCAATGAGATATAAACAAATATTGCATCCAGCTCACGGCAGTAAACTACAGTAGAAACCCCCGTCACATATAAACCAGAAATGCTACAAAATAAACAAAGCTTATGTAACTTAATGTTTTCAACATACCTACTTGATATTCCACCACCTCCATAAATTCGTCTACTTTTACGCTCAACAATGTTCATGGTCAAATCAATTTTGCCTGCATTGACAAAATTACAATAAACCAATAGATCCAGGTGGACACTGCCGTTAATATTTAACCACATTTACCAAAAACATTGAAGTAGCATCAAAAACCATTTACCAACAGCCGGCTCACGAATAATACTAACGTCGTCCGTAATACCATAGCTAGGACATAACCCACATCACTTTTCCACTAAATCATACAATAGACCTTCATAAGACAAATAGCTCAATCGAGTTCACAACGAGCAAACTTTAAACATGAGATAGTAAACTAATCTACCAATGCCAATTTGTGCTATTCCTTTTGTTGCATTTTGCAACCGTTGCTTATGAAACAAGTTGTATAATGGCCTCGTTATTTATCACTATCCCAACAACTCACAACTTCTTTCAAGAAGAAAGTGGTAAAGAGAGCTGAGGGCAGTGCATGGGAAGTTGGTCTCGTATTTTAGAAAAAATAAATTACAAGGAAAGAAAGCAACAGAAAAAGTTCTATGGAGCTAGTTACCCAATGCATACAACAGAATGAAATATTCCATAAGACATCAAAGATCAAATGTACCAAATACCTGCCCTTTCTTGGTGGTAAGTTGTAAGACTAATGTTGCTGGCTTTATTTCCCCACAGTTGGCTCACCACTAAAGATAACAAGAAATAACACGAGCTATGAGATCTATTAGCGATATGGAAACAAACAAGTTCACATGATTAAAGAAAAATTGGGAACGAGTCACATACGTCTTATCAAGGATATGTATGGATATATCATTCACCCCTTCTTCTCAAACTTGTAATTTAATAATCTCCACAAATGCAATCGGATCAAGAAACTCAAATTCGGGAGATACTCCAATGCGAAAGGGGATTCCAGCAATGGAGAAAGCTCGACATTTCCCACCACCACTGACGTTATCAAAACTCGGTGGGGATTGCTTTTCTATCTCTTTTTTTTTTTTTTGCCGAATACTGATCTCTTTTTCTTTTTTTTTTCTTTTTGTTCTTTTTTTGTTTTTCTTTCTCTTTTTGTTCTTTTTCTTCGGATTTTCTTTTTGGCGTTCCAATTCTCTTAAGCTTATCCCCCATTGCATCTTTATAAATCCGTTCTTGTAATCTGAAAAAAAATAGAAGACAAGACAGACAACCATGTAAGAAACCCATAAACCTAAGAAGAGAATAATGTCCTTCGAAGAACTAATTAACATTCATAGCTCTAATTCTAAAGACTAAAGTGTCATTAGTCCATTTATTTTTTAGCAACTTCAATGAGAAATAAACAAATATTGCATCCAGCTCACGGCAGTAAACTACAGAGAAACCCCCGTCACATATAAACCAGAAATGCTACAAAATAAACAAAGCTTATGTAACTTAATGTTTTCAACATACCTACTTGATATTCCACCACCTCCATAAATTCGTCTACTTTTACGCTCAACAATGTTCATGGTCAAATCAATTTTGCCTGCATTGACAAAATTACAATAAACCAATAGATCCAGGTGGACACTGCCGTTAATATTTAACCACATTTACCAAAAACATTGAAGTAGCATCAAAAACCATTTACCAACAGCCGGCTCACGAATAATACTAACGTCGTCCGAAATACCATAGCTAGGACATAACCCACATCACTTTTCCACTAAATCATACAATAGACCTTCATAAGACAAATAGCTCAATCGAGTTCACAACGAGCAAACTTTAAACATGAGATAGTAAACTAATCTACCAATGCCAATTTGTGCTATTCCTTTTCTTGCATTTTGCAACCGTTGCTTATGAAACAAGTTGTATAATGGCCTCGTTATTTATCACTATCCCAACAACTCACAACTTCTTTCAAGAAGAAAGTGGTAAAGAGAGCTGAGGGCAGTGCATGGGAAGTTGGTCTCGTATTTTAGAAAAAATAAACTACAAGGAAAGAAAGCAACAGAAAAAGTTCTATGGAGCTAGTTACCCAATGCATACAACAGAATGAAATATTCCATAAGACATCAAAGATCAAATGTACCAAATACCTGCCCTTTCTTGGTGGTAAGTTGTAAGACTAATGTTGCTGGCTTTATTTCCCCACAGTTGGCTCACCACTAAAGATAACAAGAAATAACACGAGCTATGAGATCTATTAGCGATATGGAAACAAACAAGTTCACATGATTAAAGAAAAATTGGGAACGAGTCACATACGTCTTATCAAGGATATGTATGGATATATCATTCACCCCTTCTTATCAAACTTGTAATTTAATAATCTCCACAAATGCAATCGGATCAAGAAACTCAAATTCGGGAGATACTCCAATGCGAAAGGGGATTCCAGCAATGGAGAAAGCTCGACATTTCCCACCACCACTGACGTTATCAAAACTCGATTGGGATTGCTTTTCTATCTCTTTTTTTTTTTTTTTTTGCCGAATACTGATCTCTTTTTCTTTTTTTTTCTTTTTGTTCTTTTTTTGTTTTTCTTTCTCTTTTTGTTCTTTTTCTTCGGATTTTCTTTTTGGCGTTCGAATTCTCTTAAGCTTATCCCCCATTGCATCTTTATAAATCCGTTCTTGTAATCTGAAAAAAAATAGAAGACAAGACAGACAACCATGTAAGAAACCCATAAACCTAAGAAGAGAATAATGTCCTTCGAAGAACTAATTAACATTCATAGTTCTAATTCTAAAGACTAAAGTGTCATTAGTCCATTTATTTTTTAGCAACTTCAATGAGATATAAACAAATATTGCATCCAGCTCACGGCAGTAAACTACAGTAGAAACCCCCGTCACATATAAACCAGAAATGCTACAAAATAAACAAAGCTTATGTAACTTAATGTTTTCAACATACCTACTTGATATTCCACCACCTCCATAAATTCGTCTACTTTTACGCTCAACAATGTTCATGGTCAAATCAATTTTGCCTGCATTGACAAAATTACAATAAACCAATAGATCCAGGTGGACACTGCCGTTAATATTTAACCACATTTACCAAAAACATTGAAGTAGCATCAAAAACCATTTACCAACAGCCGGCTCACGAATAATACTAACGTCGTCCGTAATACCATAGCTAGGACATAACCCACATCACTTTTCCACTAAATCATACAATAGACCTTCATAAGACAAATAGCTCAATCGAGTTCACAACGAGCAAACTTTAAACATGAGATAGTAAACTAATCTACCAATGCCAATTTGTGCTATTCCTTTTGTTGCATTTTGCAACCGTTGCTTATGAAACAAGTTGTATAATGGCCTCGTTATTTATCACTATCCCAACAACTCACAACTTCTTTCAAGAAGAAAGTGGTAAAGAGAGCTGAGGGCAGTGCATGGGAAGTTGGTCTCGTATTTTAGAAAAAATAAATTACAAGGAAAGAAAGCAACAGAAAAAGTTCTATGGAGCTAGTTACCCAATGCATACAACAGAATGAAATATTCCATAAGACATCAAAGATCAAATGTACCAAATACCTGCCCTTTCTTGGTGGTAAGTTGTAAGACTAATGTTGCTGGCTTTATTTCCCCACAGTTGGCTCACCACTAAAGATAACAAGAAATAACACGAGCTATGAGATCTATTAGCGATATGGAAACAAACAAGTTCACATGATTAAAGAAAAATTGGGAACGAGTCACATACGTCTTATCAAGGATATGTATGGATATATCATTCACCCCTTCTTCTCAAACTTGTAATTTAATAATCTCCACAAATGCAATCGGATCAAGAAACTCAAATTCGGGAGATACTCCAATGCGAAAGGGGATTCCAGCAATGGAGAAAGCTCGACATTTCCCACCACCACTGACGTTATCAAAACTCGGTGGGGATTGCTTTTCTATCTCTTTTTTTTTTTTTTGCCGAATACTGATCTCTTTTTCTTTTTTTTTTCTTTTTGTTCTTTTTTTGTTTTTCTTTCTCTTTTTGTTCTTTTTCTTCGGATTTTCTTTTTGGCGTTCCAATTCTCTTAAGCTTATCCCCCATTGCATCTTTATAAATCCGTTCTTGTAATCTGAAAAAAAATAGAAGACAAGACAGACAACCATGTAAGAAACCCATAAACCTAAGAAGAGAATAATGTCCTTCGAAGAACTAATTAACATTCATAGCTCTAATTCTAAAGACTAAAGTGTCATTAGTCCATTTATTTTTTAGCAACTTCAATGAGAAATAAACAAATATTGCATCCAGCTCACGGCAGTAAACTACAGAGAAACCCCCGTCACATATAAACCAGAAATGCTACAAAATAAACAAAGCTTATGTAACTTAATGTTTTCAACATACCTACTTGATATTCCACCACCTCCATAAATTCGTCTACTTTTACGCTCAACAATGTTCATGGTCAAATCAATTTTGCCTGCATTGACAAAATTACAATAAACCAATAGATCCAGGTGGACACTGCCGTTAATATTTAACCACATTTACCAAAAACATTGAAGTAGCATCAAAAACCATTTACCAACAGCCGGCTCACGAATAATACTAACGTCGTCCGAAATACCATAGCTAGGACATAACCCACATCACTTTTCCACTAAATCATACAATAGACCTTCATAAGACAAATAGCTCAATCGAGTTCACAACGAGCAAACTTTAAACATGAGATAGTAAACTAATCTACCAATGCCAATTTGTGCTATTCCTTTTCTTGCATTTTGCAACCGTTGCTTATGAAACAAGTTGTATAATGGCCTCGTTATTTATCACTATCCCAACAACTCACAACTTCTTTCAAGAAGAAAGTGGTAAAGAGAGCTGAGGGCAGTGCATGGGAAGTTGGTCTCGTATTTTAGAAAAAATAAACTACAAGGAAAGAAAGCAACAGAAAAAGTTCTATGGAGCTAGTTACCCAATGCATACAACAGAATGAAATATTCCATAAGACATCAAAGATCAAATGTACCAAATACCTGCCCTTTCTTGGTGGTAAGTTGTAAGACTAATGTTGCTGGCTTTATTTCCCCACAGTTGGCTCACCACTAAAGATAACAAGAAATAACACGAGCTATGAGATCTATTAGCGATATGGAAACAAACAAGTTCACATGATTAAAGAAAAATTGGGAACGAGTCACATACGTCTTATCAAGGATATGTATGGATATATCATTCACCCCTTCTTATCAAACTTGTAATTTAATAATCTCCACAAATGCAATCGGATCAAGAAACTCAAATTCGGGAGATACTCCAATGCGAAAGGGGATTCCAGCAATGGAGAAAGCTCGACATTTCCCACCACCACTGACGTTATCAAAACTCGGTGGGGATTGCTTTTCTATCTCTTTTTTTTTTTTTTTTTGCCGAATACTGATCTCTTTTTCTTTTTTTTTCTTTTTGTTCTTTTTTTGTTTTTCTTTCTCTTTTTGTTCTTTTTCTTCGGATTTTCTTTTTGGCGTTCGAATTCTCTTAAGCTTATCCCCCATTGCATCTTTATAAATCCGTTCTTGTAATCTGAAAAAAAATAGAAGACAAGACAGACAACCATGTAAGAAACCCATAAACCTAAGAAGAGAATAATGTCCTTCGAAGAACTAATTAACATTCATAGTTCTAATTCTAAAGACTAAAGTGTCATTAGTCCATTTATTTTTTAGCAACTTCAATGAGATATAAACAAATATTGCATCCAGCTCACGGCAGTAAACTACAGTAGAAACCCCCGTCACATATAAACCAGAAATGCTACAAAATAAACAAAGCTTATGTAACTTAATGTTTTCAACATACCTACTTGATATTCCACCACCTCCATAAATTCGTCTACTTTTACGCTCAACAATGTTCATGGTCAAATCAATTTTGCCTGCATTGACAAAATTACAATAAACCAATAGATCCAGGTGGACACTGCCGTTAATATTTAACCACATTTACCAAAAACATTGAAGTAGCATCAAAAACCATTTACCAACAGCCGGCTCACGAATAATACTAACGTCGTCCGTAATACCATAGCTAGGACATAACCCACATCACTTTTCCACTAAATCATACAATAGACCTTCATAAGACAAATAGCTCAATCGAGTTCACAACGAGCAAACTTTAAACATGAGATAGTAAACTAATCTACCAATGCCAATTTGTGCTATTCCTTTTCTTGCATTTTGCAACCGTTGCTTATGAAACAAGTTGTATAATGGCCTCGTTATTTATCACTATCCCAACAACTCACAACTTCTTTCAAGAAGAAAGTGGTAAAGAGAGCTGAGGGCAGTGCATGGGAAGTTGGTCTCGTATTTTAGAAAAAATAAATTACAAGGAAAGAAAGCAACAGAAAAAGTTCTATGGAGCTAGTTACCCAATGCATACAACAGAATGAAATATTCCATAAGACATCAAAGATCAAATGTACCAAATACCTGCCCTTTCTTGGTGGTAAGTTGTAAGACTAATGTTGCTGGCTTTATTTCCCCACAGTTGGCTCACCACTAAAGATAACAAGAAATAACACGAGCTATGAGATCTATTAGCGATATGGAAACAAACAAGTTCACATGATTAAAGAAAAATTGGGAACGAGTCACATACGTCTTATCAAGGATATGTATGGATATATCATTCACCCCTTCTTCTCAAACTTGTAATTTAATAATCTCCACAAATGCAATCGGATCAAGAAACTCAAATTCGGGAGATACTCCAATGCGAAAGGGGATTCCAGCAATGGAGAAAGCTCGACATTTCCCACCACCACTGACGTTATCAAAACTCGGTGGGGATTGCTTTTCTATCTCTTTTTTTTTTTTTTGCCGAATACTGATCTCTTTTTCTTTTTTTTTTCTTTTTGTTCTTTTTTTGTTTTTCTTTCTCTTTTTGTTCTTTTTCTTCGGATTTTCTTTTTGGCGTTCCAATTCTCTTAAGCTTATCCCCCATTGCATCTTTATAAATCCGTTCTTGTAATCTGAAAAAAAATAGAAGACAAGACAGACAACCATGTAAGAAACCCATAAACCTAAGAAGAGAATAATGTCCTTCGAAGAACTAATTAACATTCATAGCTCTAATTCTAAAGACTAAAGTGTCATTAGTCCATTTATTTTTTAGCAACTTCAATGAGAAATAAACAAATATTGCATCCAGCTCACGGCAGTAAACTACAGAGAAACCCCCGTCACATATAAACCAGAAATGCTACAAAATAAACAAAGCTTATGTAACTTAATGTTTTCAACATACCTACTTGATATTCCACCACCTCCATAAATTCGTCTACTTTTACGCTCAACAATGTTCATGGTCAAATCAATTTTGCCTGCATTGACAAAATTACAATAAACCAATAGATCCAGGTGGACACTGCCGTTAATATTTAACCACATTTACCAAAAACATTGAAGTAGCATCAAAAACCATTTACCAACAGCCGGCTCACGAATAATACTAACGTCGTCCGTAATACCATAGCTAGGACATAACCCACATCACTTTTCCACTAAATCATACAATAGACCTTCATAAGACAAATAGCTCAATCGAGTTCACAACGAGCAAACTTTAAACATGAGATAGTAAACTAATCTACCAATGCCAATTTGTGCTATTCCTTTTCTTGCATTTTGCAACCGTTGCTTATGAAACAAGTTGTATAATGGCCTCGTTATTTATCACTATCCCAACAACTCACAACTTCTTTCAAGAAGAAAGTGGTAAAGAGAGCTGAGGGCAGTGCATGGGAAGTTGGTCTCGTATTTTAGAAAAAATAAACTACAAGGAAAGAAAGCAACAGAAAAAGTTCTATGGAGCTAGTTACCCAATGCATACAACAGAATGAAATATTCCATAAGACATCAAAGATCAAATGTACCAAATACCTGCCCTTTCTTGGTGGTAAGTTGTAAGACTAATGTTGCTGGCTTTATTTCCCCACAGTTGGCTCACCACTAAAGATAACAAGAAATAACACGAGCTATGAGATCTATTAGCGATATGGAAACAAACAAGTTCACATGATTAAAGAAAAATTGGGAACGAGTCACATACGTCTTATCAAGGATATGTATGGATATATCATTCACCCCTTCTTATCAAACTTGTAATTTAATAATCTCCACAAATGCAATCGGATCAAGAAACTCAAATTCGGGAGATACTCCAATGCGAAAGGGGATTCCAGCAATGGAGAAAGCTCGACATTTCCCACCACCACTGACGTTATCAAAACTCGGTGGGGATTGCTTTTCTATCTCTTTTTTTTTTTTTTTTGCCGAATACTGATCTCTTTTTCTTTTTTTTTTCTTTTTGTTCTTTTTTTGTTTTTCTTTCTCTTTTTGTTCTTTTTCTTCGGATTTTCTTTTTGGCGTTCGAATTCTCTTAAGCTTATCCCCCATTGCATCTTTATAAATCCGTTCTTGTAATCTGAAAAAAAATAGAAGACAAGACAGACAACCATGTAAGAAACCCATAAACCTAAGAAGAGAATAATGTCCTTCGAAGAACTAATTAACATTCATAGTTCTAATTCTAAAGACTAAAGTGTCATTAGTCCATTTATTTTTTAGCAACTTCAATGAGATATAAACAAATATTGCATCCAGCTCACGGCAGTAAACTACAGTAGAAACCCCCGTCACATATAAACCAGAAATGCTACAAAATAAACAAAGCTTATGTAACTTAATGTTTTCAACATACCTACTTGATATTCCACCACCTCCATAAATTCGTCTACTTTTACGCTCAACAATGTTCATGGTCAAATCAATTTTGCCTGCATTGACAAAATTACAATAAACCAATAGATCCAGGTGGACACTGCCGTTAATATTTAACCACATTTACCAAAAACATTGAAGTAGCATCAAAAACCATTTACCAACAGCCGGCTCACGAATAATACTAACGTCGTCCGTAATACCATAGCTAGGACATAACCCACATCACTTTTCCACTAAATCATACAATAGACCTTCATAAGACAAATAGCTCAATCGAGTTCACAACGAGCAAACTTTAAACATGAGATAGTAAACTAATCTACCAATGCCAATTTGTGCTATTCCTTTTCTTGCATTTTGCAACCGTTGCTTATGAAACAAGTTGTATAATGGCCTCGTTATTTATCACTATCCCAACAACTCACAACTTCTTTCAAGAAGAAAGTGGTAAAGAGAGCTGAGGGCAGTGCATGGGAAGTTGGTCTCGTATTTTAGAAAAAATAAATTACAAGGAAAGAAAGCAACAGAAAAAGTTCTATGGAGCTAGTTACCCAATGCATACAACAGAATGAAATATTCCATAAGACATCAAAGATCAAATGTACCAAATACCTGCCCTTTCTTGGTGGTAAGTTGTAAGACTAATGTTGCTGGCTTTATTTCCCCACAGTTGGCTCACCACTAAAGATAACAAGAAATAACACGAGCTATGAGATCTATTAGCGATATGGAAACAAACAAGTTCACATGATTAAAGAAAAATTGGGAACGAGTCACATACGTCTTATCAAGGATATGTATGGATATATCATTCACCCCTTCTTCTCAAACTTGTAATTTAATAATCTCCACAAATGCAATCGGATCAAGAAACTCAAATTCGGGAGATACTCCAATGCGAAAGGGGATTCCAGCAATGGAGAAAGCTCGACATTTCCCACCACCACTGACGTTATCAAAACTCGGTGGGGATTGCTTTTCTATCTCTTTTTTTTTTTTTGCCGAATACTGATCTCTTTTTCTTTTTTTTTTCTTTTTGTTCTTTTTTTGTTTTTCTTTCTCTTTTTGTTCTTTTTCTTCGGATTTTCTTTTTGGCGTTCCAATTCTCTTAAGCTTATCCCCCATTGCATCTTTATAAATCCGTTCTTGTAATCTGAAAAAAAATAGAAGACAAGACAGACAACCATGTAAGAAACCCATAAACCTAAGAAGAGAATAATGTCCTTCGAAGAACTAATTAACATTCATAGTTCTAATTCTAAAGACTAAAGTGTCATTAGTCCATTTATTTTTTAGCAACTTCAATGAGATATAAACAAATATTGCATCCAGCTCACGGCAGTAAACTACAGTAGAAACCCCCGTCACATATAAACCAGAAATGCTACAAAATAAACAAAGCTTATGTAACTTAATGTTTTCAACATACCTACTTGATATTCCACCACCTCCATAAATTCGTCTACTTTTACGCTCAACAATGTTCATGGTCAAATCAATTTTGCCTGCATTGACAAAATTACAATAAACCAATAGATCCAGGTGGACACTGCCGTTAATATTTAACCACATTTACCAAAAACATTGAAGTAGCATCAAAAACCATTTACCAACAGCCGGCTCACGAATAATACTAACGTCGTCCGTAATACCATAGCTAGGACATAACCCACATCACTTTTCCACTAAATCATACAATAGACCTTCATAAGACAAATAGCTCAATCGAGTTCACAACGAGCAAACTTTAAACATGAGATAGTAAACTAATCTACCAATGCCAATTTGTGCTATTCCTTTTCTTGCATTTTGCAACCGTTGCTTATGAAACAAGTTGTATAATGGCCTCGTTATTTATCACTATCCCAACAACTCACAACTTCTTTCAAGAAGAAAGTGGTAAAGAGAGCTGAGGGCAGTGCATGGGAAGTTGGTCTCGTATTTTAGAAAAAATAAATTACAAGGAAAGAAAGCAACAGAAAAAGTTCTATGGAGCTAGTTACCCAATGCATACAACAGAATGAAATATTCCATAAGACATCAAAGATCAAATGTACCAAATACCTGCCCTTTCTTGGTGGTAAGTTGTAAGACTAATGTTGCTGGCTTTATTTCCCCACAGTTGGCTCACCACTAAAGATAACAAGAAATAACACGAGCTATGAGATCTATTAGCGATATGGAAACAAACAAGTTCACATGATTAAAGAAAAATTGGGAACGAGTCACATACGTCTTATCAAGGATATGTATGGATATATCATTCACCCCTTCTTCTCAAACTTGTAATTTAATAATCTCCACAAATGCAATCGGATCAAGAAACTCAAATTCGGGAGATACTCCAATGCGAAAGGGGATTCCAGCAATGGAGAAAGCTCGACATTTCCCACCACCACTGACGTTATCAAAACTCGGTGGGGATTGCTTTTCTATCTCTTTTTTTTTTTTTGCCGAATACTGATCTCTTTTTCTTTTTTTTTTCTTTTTGTTCTTTTTTTGTTTTTCTTTCTCTTTTTGTTCTTTTTCTTCGGATTTTCTTTTTGGCGTTCCAATTCTCTTAAGCTTATCCCCCATTGCATCTTTATAAATCCGTTCTTGTAATCTGAAAAAAAATAGAAGACAAGACAGACAACCATGTAAGAAACCCATAAACCTAAGAAGAGAATAATGTCCTTCGAAGAACTAATTAACATTCATAGCTCTAATTCTAAAGACTAAAGTGTCATTAGTCCATTTATTTTTTAGCAACTTCAATGAGAAATAAACAAATATTGCATCCAGCTCACGGCAGTAAACTACAGAGAAACCCCCGTCACATATAAACCAGAAATGCTACAAAATAAACAAAGCTTATGTAACTTAATGTTTTCAACATACCTACTTGATATTCCACCACCTCCATAAATTCGTCTACTTTTACGCTCAACAATGTTCATGGTCAAATCAATTTTGCCTGCATTGACAAAATTACAATAAACCAATAGATCCAGGTGGACACTGCCGTTAATATTTAACCACATTTACCAAAAACATTGAAGTAGCATCAAAAACCATTTACCAACAGCCGGCTCACGAATAATACTAACGTCGTCCGTAATACCATAGCTAGGACATAACCCACATCACTTTTCCACTAAATCATACAATAGACCTTCATAAGACAAATAGCTCAATCGAGTTCACAACGAGCAAACTTTAAACATGAGATAGTAAACTAATCTACCAATGCCAATTTGTGCTATTCCTTTTCTTGCATTTTGCAACCGTTGCTTATGAAACAAGTTGTATAATGGCCTCGTTATTTATCACTATCCCAACAACTCACAACTTCTTTCAAGAAGAAAGTGGTAAAGAGAGCTGAGGGCAGTGCATGGGAAGTTGGTCTCGTATTTTAGAAAAAATAAACTACAAGGAAAGAAAGCAACAGAAAAAGTTCTATGGAGCTAGTTACCCAATGCATACAACAGAATGAAATATTCCATAAGACATCAAAGATCAAATGTACCAAATACCTGCCCTTTCTTGGTGGTAAGTTGTAAGACTAATGTTGCTGGCTTTATTTCCCCACAGTTGGCTCACCACTAAAGATAACAAGAAATAACACGAGCTATGAGATCTATTAGCGATATGGAAACAAACAAGTTCACATGATTAAAGAAAAATTGGGAACGAGTCACATACGTCTTATCAAGGATATGTATGGATATATCATTCACCCCTTCTTATCAAACTTGTAATTTAATAATCTCCACAAATGCAATCGGATCAAGAAACTCAAATTCGGGAGATACTCCAATGCGAAAGGGGATTCCAGCAATGGAGAAAGCTCGACATTTCCCACCACCACTGACGTTATCAAAACTCGGTGGGGATTGCTTTTCTATCTCTTTTTTTTTTTTTTTTTTGCCGAATACTGATCTCTTTTTCTTTTTTTTTTCTTTTTGTTCTTTTTTTGTTTTTCTTTCTCTTTTTGTTCTTTTTCTTCGGATTTTCTTTTTGGCGTTCGAATTCTCTTAAGCTTATCCCCCATTGCATCTTTATAAATCCGTTCTTGTAATCTGAAAAAAAATAGAAGACAAGACAGACAACCATGTAAGAAACCCATAAACCTAAGAAGAGAATAATGTCCTTCGAAGAACTAATTAACATTCATAGTTCTAATTCTAAAGACTAAAGTGTCATTAGTCCATTTATTTTTTAGCAACTTCAATGAGATATAAACAAATATTGCATCCAGCTCACGGCAGTAAACTACAGTAGAAACCCCCGTCACATATAAACCAGAAATGCTACAAAATAAACAAAGCTTATGTAACTTAATGTTTTCAACATACCTACTTGATATTCCACCACCTCCATAAATTCGTCTACTTTTACGCTCAACAATGTTCATGGTCAAATCAATTTTGCCTGCATTGACAAAATTACAATAAACCAATAGATCCAGGTGGACACTGCCGTTAATATTTAACCACATTTACCAAAAACATTGAAGTAGCATCAAAAACCATTTACCAACAGCCGGCTCACGAATAATACTAACGTCGTCCGTAATACCATAGCTAGGACATAACCCACATCACTTTTCCACTAAATCATACAATAGACCTTCATAAGACAAATAGCTCAATCGAGTTCACAACGAGCAAACTTTAAACATGAGATAGTAAACTAATCTACCAATGCCAATTTGTGCTATTCCTTTTCTTGCATTTTGCAACCGTTGCTTATGAAACAAGTTGTATAATGGCCTCGTTATTTATCACTATCCCAACAACTCACAACTTCTTTCAAGAAGAAAGTGGTAAAGAGAGCTGAGGGCAGTGCATGGGAAGTTGGTCTCGTATTTTAGAAAAAATAAATTACAAGGAAAGAAAGCAACAGAAAAAGTTCTATGGAGCTAGTTACCCAATGCATACAACAGAATGAAATATTCCATAAGACATCAAAGATCAAATGTACCAAATACCTGCCCTTTCTTGGTGGTAAGTTGTAAGACTAATGTTGCTGGCTTTATTTCCCCACAGTTGGCTCACCACTAAAGATAACAAGAAATAACACGAGCTATGAGATCTATTAGCGATATGGAAACAAACAAGTTCACATGATTAAAGAAAAATTGGGAACGAGTCACATACGTCTTATCAAGGATATGTATGGATATATCATTCACCCCTTCTTCTCAAACTTGTAATTTAATAATCTCCACAAATGCAATCGGATCAAGAAACTCAAATTCGGGAGATACTCCAATGCGAAAGGGGATTCCAGCAATGGAGAAAGCTCGACATTTCCCACCACCACTGACGTTATCAAAACTCGGTGGGGATTGCTTTTCTATCTCTTTTTTTTTTTTTTGCCGAATACTGATCTCTTTTTCTTTTTTTTTTCTTTTTGTTCTTTTTTTGTTTTTCTTTCTCTTTTTGTTCTTTTTCTTCGGATTTTCTTTTTGGTGTTCCAATTCTCTTAAGCTTATCCCCCATTGCATCTTTATAAATCCGTTCTTGTAATCTGAAAAAAAATAGAAGACAAGACAGACAACCATGTAAGAAACCCATAAACCTAAGAAGAGAATAATGTCCTTCGAAGAACTAATTAACATTCATAGCTCTAATTCTAAAGACTAAAGTGTCATTAGTCCATTTATTTTTTAGCAACTTCAATGAGAAATAAACAAATATTGCATCCAGCTCACGGCAGTAAACTACAGAGAAACCCCCGTCACATATAAACCAGAAATGCTACAAAATAAACAAAGCTTATGTAACTTAATGTTTTCAACATACCTACTTGATATTCCACCACCTCCATAAATTCGTCTACTTTTACGCTCAACAATGTTCATGGTCAAATCAATTTTGCCTGCATTGACAAAATTACAATAAACCAATAGATCCAGGTGGACACTGCCGTTAATATTTAACCACATTTACCAAAAACATTGAAGTAGCATCAAAAACCATTTACCAACAGCCGGCTCACGAATAATACTAACGTCGTCCGTAATACCATAGCTAGGACATAACCCACATCACTTTTCCACTAAATCATACAATAGACCTTCATAAGACAAATAGCTCAATCGAGTTCACAACGAGCAAACTTTAAACATGAGATAGTAAACTAATCTACCAATGCCAATTTGTGCTATTCCTTTTCTTGCATTTTGCAACCGTTGCTTATGAAACAAGTTGTATAATGGCCTCGTTATTTATCACTATCCCAACAACTCACAACTTCTTTCAAGAAGAAAGTGGTAAAGAGAGCTGAGGGCAGTGCATGGGAAGTTGGTCTCGTATTTTAGAAAAAATAAACTACAAGGAAAGAAAGCAACAGAAAAAGTTCTATGGAGCTAGTTACCCAATGCATACAACAGAATGAAATATTCCATAAGACATCAAAGATCAAATGTACCAAATACCTGCCCTTTCTTGGTGGTAAGTTGTAAGACTAATGTTGCTGGCTTTATTTCCCCACAGTTGGCTCACCACTAAAGATAACAAGAAATAACACGAGCTATGAGATCTATTAGCGATATGGAAACAAACAAGTTCACATGATTAAAGAAAAATTGGGAACGAGTCACATACGTCTTATCAAGGATATGTATGGATATATCATTCACCCCTTCTTATCAAACTTGTAATTTAATAATCTCCACAAATGCAATCGGATCAAGAAACTCAAATTCGGGAGATACTCCAATGCGAAAGGGGATTCCAGCAATGGAGAAAGCTCGACATTTCCCACCACCACTGACGTTATCAAAACTCGATGGGGATTGCTTTTCTATCTCTTTTTTTTTTTTTTTTTTGCCGAATACTGATCTCTTTTTCTTTTTTTTTTCTTTTTGTTCTTTTTTTGTTTTTCTTTCTCTTTTTGTTCTTTTTCTTCGGATTTTCTTTTTGGCGTTCGAATTCTCTTAAGCTTATCCCCCATTGCATCTTTATAAATCCGTTCTTGTAATCTGAAAAAAAATAGAAGACAAGACAGACAACCATGTAAGAAACCCATAAACCTAAGAAGAGAATAATGTCCTTCGAAAAACTAATTAACATTCATAGTTCTAATTCTAAAGACTAAAGTGTCATTAGTCCATTTATTTTTTAGCAACTTCAATGAGATATAAACAAATATTGCATCCAGCTCACGGCAGTAAACTACAGTAGAAACCCCCGTCACATATAAACCAGAAATGCTACAAAATAAACAAAGCTTATGTAACTTAATGTTTTCAACATACCTACTTGATATTCCACCACCTCCATAAATTCGTCTACTTTTACGCTCAACAATGTTCATGGTCAAATCAATTTTGCCTGCATTGACAAAATTACAATAAACCAATAGATCCAGGTGGACACTGCCGTTAATATTTAACCACATTTACCAAAAACATTGAAGTAGCATCAAAAACCATTTACCAACAGCCGGCTCACGAATAATACTAACGTCGTCCGTAATACCATAGCTAGGACATAACCCACATCACTTTTCCACTAAATCATACAATAGACCTTCATAAGACAAATAGCTCAATCGAGTTCACAACGAGCAAACTTTAAACATGAGATAGTAAACTAATCTACCAATGCCAATTTGTGCTATTCCTTTTCTTGCATTTTGCAACCGTTGCTTATGAAACAAGTTGTATAATGGCCTCGTTATTTATCACTATCCCAACAACTCACAACTTCTTTCAAGAAGAAAGTGGTAAAGAGAGCTGAGGGCAGTGCATGGGAAGTTGGTCTCGTATTTTAGAAAAAATAAATTACAAGGAAAGAAAGCAACAGAAAAAGTTCTATGGAGCTAGTTACCCAATGCATACAACAGAATGAAATATTCCATAAGACATCAAAGATCAAATGTACCAAATACCTGCCCTTTCTTGGTGGTAAGTTGTAAGACTAATGTTGCTGGCTTTATTTCCCCACAGTTGGCTCACCACTAAAGATAACAAGAAATAACACGAGCTATGAGATCTATTAGCGATATGGAAACAAACAAGTTCACATGATTAAAGAAAAATTGGGAACGAGTCACATACGTCTTATCAAGGATATGTATGGATATATCATTCACCCCTTCTTCTCAAACTTGTAATTTAATAATCTCCACAAATGCAATCGGATCAAGAAACTCAAATTCGGGAGATACTCCAATGCGAAAGGGGATTCCAGCAATGGAGAAAGCTCGACATTTCCCACCACCACTGACGTTATCAAAACTCGGTGGGGATTGCTTTTCTATCTCTTTTTTTTTTTTTGCCGAATACTGATCTCTTTTTCTTTTTTTTTTCTTTTTGTTCTTTTTTTGTTTTTCTTTCTCTTTTTGTTCTTTTTCTTCGGATTTTCTTTTTGGCGTTCCAATTCTCTTAAGCTTATCCCCCATTGCATCTTTATAAATCCGTTCTTGTAATCTGAAAAAAAATAGAAGACAAGACAGACAACCATGTAAGAAACCCATAAACCTAAGAAGAGAATAATGTCCTTCGAAGAACTAATTAACATTCATAGCTCTAATTCTAAAGACTAAAGTGTCATTAGTCCATTTATTTTTTAGCAACTTCAATGAGAAATAAACAAATATTGCATCCAGCTCACGGCAGTAAACTACAGAGAAACCCCCGTCACATATAAACCAGAAATGCTACAAAATAAACAAAGCTTATGTAACTTAATGTTTTCAACATACCTACTTGATATTCCACCACCTCCATAAATTCGTCTACTTTTACGCTCAACAATGTTCATGGTCAAATCAATTTTGCCTGCATTGACAAAATTACAATAAACCAATAGATCCAGGTGGACACTGCCGTTAATATTTAACCACATTTACCAAAAACATTGAAGTAGCATCAAAAACCATTTACCAACAGCCGGCTCACGAATAATACTAACGTCGTCCGTAATACCATAGCTAGGACATAACCCACATCACTTTTCCACTAAATCATACAATAGACCTTCATAAGACAAATAGCTCAATCGAGTTCACAACGAGCAAACTTTAAACATGAGATAGTAAACTAATCTACCAATGCCAATTTGTGCTATTCCTTTTCTTGCATTTTGCAACCGTTGCTTATGAAACAAGTTGTATAATGGCCTCGTTATTTATCACTATCCCAACAACTCACAACTTCTTTCAAGAAGAAAGTGGTAAAGAGAGCTGAGGGCAGTGCATGGGAAGTTGGTCTCGTATTTTAGAAAAAATAAACTACAAGGAAAGAAAGCAACAGAAAAAGTTCTATGGAGCTAGTTACCCAATGCATACAACAGAATGAAATATTCCATAAGACATCAAAGATCAAATGTACCAAATACCTGCCCTTTCTTGGTGGTAAGTTGTAAGACTAATGTTGCTGGCTTTATTTCCCCACAGTTGGCTCACCACTAAAGATAACAAGAAATAACACGAGCTATGAGATCTATTAGCGATATGGAAACAAACAAGTTCACATGATTAAAGAAAAATTGGGAACGAGTCACATACGTCTTATCAAGGATATGTATGGATATATCATTCACCCCTTCTTCTCAAACTTGTAATTTAATAATCTCCACAAATGCAATCGGATCAAGAAACTCAAATTCGGGAGATACTCCAATGCGAAAGGGGATTCCAGCAATGGAGAAAGCTCGACATTTCCCACCACCACTGACGTTATCAAAACTCGGTGGGGATTGCTTTTCTATCTCTTTTTTTTTTTTTTGCCGAATACTGATCTCTTTTTCTTTTTTTTTTCTTTTTGTTCTTTTTTTGTTTTTCTTTCTCTTTTTGTTCTTTTTCTTCGGATTTTCTTTTTGGCGTTCCAATTCTCTTAAGCTTATCCCCCATTGCATCTTTATAAATCCGTTCTTGTAATCTGAAAAAAAATAGAAGACAAGACAGACAACCATGTAAGAAACCCATAAACCTAAGAAGAGAATAATGTCCTTCGAAGAACTAATTAACATTCATAGCTCTAATTCTAAAGACTAAAGTGTCATTAGTCCATTTATTTTTTAGCAACTTCAATGAGAAATAAACAAATATTGCATCCAGCTCACGGCAGTAAACTACAGAGAAACCCCCGTCACATATAAACCAGAAATGCTACAAAATAAACAAAGCTTATGTAACTTAATGTTTTCAACATACCTACTTGATATTCCACCACCTCCATAAATTCGTCTACTTTTACGCTCAACAATGTTCATGGTCAAATCAATTTTGCCTGCATTGACAAAATTACAATAAACCAATAGATCCAGGTGGACACTGCCGTTAATATTTAACCACATTTACCAAAAACATTGAAGTAGCATCAAAAACCATTTACCAACAGCCGGCTCACGAATAATACTAACGTCGTCCGTAATACCATAGCTAGGACATAACCCACATCACTTTTCCACTAAATCATACAATAGACCTTCATAAGACAAATAGCTCAATCGAGTTCACAACGAGCAAACTTTAAACATGAGATAGTAAACTAATCTACCAATGCCAATTTGTGCTATTCCTTTTCTTGCATTTTGCAACCGTTGCTTATGAAACAAGTTGTATAATGGCCTCGTTATTTATCACTATCCCAACAACTCACAACTTCTTTCAAGAAGAAAGTGGTAAAGAGAGCTGAGGGCAGTGCATGGGAAGTTGGTCTCGTATTTTAGAAAAAATAAATTACAAGGAAAGAAAGCAACAGAAAAAGTTCTATGGAGCTAGTTACCCAATGCATACAACAGAATGAAATATTCCATAAGACATCAAAGATCAAATGTACCAAATACCTGCCCTTTCTTGGTGGTAAGTTGTAAGACTAATGTTGCTGGCTTTATTTCCCCACAGTTGGCTCACCACTAAAGATAACAAGAAATAACACGAGCTATGAGATCTATTAGCGATATGGAAACAAACAAGTTCACATGATTAAAGAAAAATTGGGAACGAGTCACATACGTCTTATCAAGGATATGTATGGATATATCATTCACCCCTTCTTCTCAAACTTGTAATTTAATAATCTCCACAAATGCAATCGGATCAAGAAACTCAAATTCGGGAGATACTCCAATGCGAAAGGGGATTCCAGCAATGGAGAAAGCTCGACATTTCCCACCACCACTGACGTTATCAAAACTCGGTGGGGATTGCTTTTCTATCTCTTTTTTTTTTTTTGCCGAATACTGATCTCTTTTTCTTTTTTTTTTCTTTTTGTTCTTTTTTTGTTTTTCTTTCTCTTTTTGTTCTTTTTCTTCGGATTTTCTTTTTGGCGTTCCAATTCTCTTAAGCTTATCCCCCATTGCATCTTTATAAATCCGTTCTTGTAATCTGAAAAAAAATAGAAGACAAGACAGACAACCATGTAAGAAACCCATAAACCTAAGAAGAGAATAATGTCCTTCGAAGAACTAATTAACATTCATAGCTCTAATTCTAAAGACTAAAGTGTCATTAGTCCATTTATTTTTTAGCAACTTCAATGAGAAATAAACAAATATTGCATCCAGCTCACGGCAGTAAACTACAGAGAAACCCCCGTCACATATAAACCAGAAATGCTACAAAATAAACAAAGCTTATGTAACTTAATGTTTTCAACATACCTACTTGATATTCCACCACCTCCATAAATTCGTCTACTTTTACGCTCAACAATGTTCATGGTCAAATCAATTTTGCCTGCATTGACAAAATTACAATAAACCAATAGATCCAGGTGGACACTGCCGTTAATATTTAACCACATTTACCAAAAACATTGAAGTAGCATCAAAAACCATTTACCAACAGCCGGCTCACGAATAATACTAACGTCGTCCGTAATACCATAGCTAGGACATAACCCACATCACTTTTCCACTAAATCATACAATAGACCTTCATAAGACAAATAGCTCAATCGAGTTCACAACGAGCAAACTTTAAACATGAGATAGTAAACTAATCTACCAATGCCAATTTGTGCTATTCCTTTTCTTGCATTTTGCAACCGTTGCTTATGAAACAAGTTGTATAATGGCCTCGTTATTTATCACTATCCCAACAACTCACAACTTCTTTCAAGAAGAAAGTGGTAAAGAGAGCTGAGGGCAGTGCATGGGAAGTTGGTCTCGTATTTTAGAAAAAATAAACTACAAGGAAAGAAAGCAACAGAAAAAGTTCTATGGAGCTAGTTACCCAATGCATACAACAGAATGAAATATTCCATAAGACATCAAAGATCAAATGTACCAAATACCTGCCCTTTCTTGGTGGTAAGTTGTAAGACTAATGTTGCTGGCTTTATTTCCCCACAGTTGGCTCACCACTAAAGATAACAAGAAATAACACGAGCTATGAGATCTATTAGCGATATGGAAACAAACAAGTTCACATGATTAAAGAAAAATTGGGAACGAGTCACATACGTCTTATCAAGGATATGTATGGATATATCATTCACCCCTTCTTCTCAAACTTGTAATTTAATAATCTCCACAAATGCAATCGGATCAAGAAACTCAAATTCGGGAGATACTCCAATGCGAAAGGGGATTCCAGCAATGGAGAAAGCTCGACATTTCCCACCACCACTGACGTTATCAAAACTCGGTGGGGATTGCTTTTCTATCTCTTTTTTTTTTTTTTGCCGAATACTGATCTCTTTTTCTTTTTTTTTTCTTTTTGTTCTTTTTTTGTTTTTCTTTCTCTTTTTGTTCTTTTTCTTCGGATTTTCTTTTTGGCGTTCCAATTCTCTTAAGCTTATCCCCCATTGCATCTTTATAAATCCGTTCTTGTAATCTGAAAAAAAATAGAAGACAAGACAGACAACCATGTAAGAAACCCATAAACCTAAGAAGAGAATAATGTCCTTCGAAGAACTAATTAACATTCATAGCTCTAATTCTAAAGACTAAAGTGTCATTAGTCCATTTATTTTTTAGCAACTTCAATGAGAAATAAACAAATATTGCATCCAGCTCACGGCAGTAAACTACAGAGAAACCCCCGTCACATATAAACCAGAAATGCTACAAAATAAACAAAGCTTATGTAACTTAATGTTTTCAACATACCTACTTGATATTCCACCACCTCCATAAATTCGTCTACTTTTACGCTCAACAATGTTCATGGTCAAATCAATTTTGCCTGCATTGACAAAATTACAATAAACCAATAGATCCAGGTGGACACTGCCGTTAATATTTAACCACATTTACCAAAAACATTGAAGTAGCATCAAAAACCATTTACCAACAGCCGGCTCACGAATAATACTAACGTCGTCCGTAATACCATAGCTAGGACATAACCCACATCACTTTTCCACTAAATCATACAATAGACCTTCATAAGACAAATAGCTCAATCGAGTTCACAACGAGCAAACTTTAAACATGAGATAGTAAACTAATCTACCAATGCCAATTTGTGCTATTCCTTTTCTTGCATTTTGCAACCGTTGCTTATGAAACAAGTTGTATAATGGCCTCGTTATTTATCACTATCCCAACAACTCACAACTTCTTTCAAGAAGAAAGTGGTAAAGAGAGCTGAGGGCAGTGCATGGGAAGTTGGTCTCGTATTTTAGAAAAAATAAATTACAAGGAAAGAAAGCAACAGAAAAAGTTCTATGGAGCTAGTTACCCAATGCATACAACAGAATGAAATATTCCATAAGACATCAAAGATCAAATGTACCAAATACCTGCCCTTTCTTGGTGGTAAGTTGTAAGACTAATGTTGCTGGCTTTATTTCCCCACAGTTGGCTCACCACTAAAGATAACAAGAAATAACACGAGCTATGAGATCTATTAGCGATATGGAAACAAACAAGTTCACATGATTAAAGAAAAATTGGGAACGAGTCACATACGTCTTATCAAGGATATGTATGGATATATCATTCACCCCTTCTTCTCAAACTTGTAATTTAATAATCTCCACAAATGCAATCGGATCAAGAAACTCAAATTCGGGAGATACTCCAATGCGAAAGGGGATTCCAGCAATGGAGAAAGCTCGACATTTCCCACCACCACTGACGTTATCAAAACTCGGTGGGGATTGCTTTTCTATCTCTTTTTTTTTTTTTGCCGAATACTGATCTCTTTTTCTTTTTTTTTTCTTTTTGTTCTTTTTTTGTTTTTCTTTCTCTTTTTGTTCTTTTTCTTCGGATTTTCTTTTTGGCGTTCCAATTCTCTTAAGCTTATCCCCCATTGCATCTTTATAAATCCGTTCTTGTAATCTGAAAAAAAATAGAAGACAAGACAGACAACCATGTAAGAAACCCATAAACCTAAGAAGAGAATAATGTCCTTCGAAGAACTAATTAACATTCATAGCTCTAATTCTAAAGACTAAAGTGTCATTAGTCCATTTATTTTTTAGCAACTTCAATGAGAAATAAACAAATATTGCATCCAGCTCACGGCAGTAAACTACAGAGAAACCCCCGTCACATATAAACCAGAAATGCTACAAAATAAACAAAGCTTATGTAACTTAATGTTTTCAACATACCTACTTGATATTCCACCACCTCCATAAATTCGTCTACTTTTACGCTCAACAATGTTCATGGTCAAATCAATTTTGCCTGCATTGACAAAATTACAATAAACCAATAGATCCAGGTGGACACTGCCGTTAATATTTAACCACATTTACCAAAAACATTGAAGTAGCATCAAAAACCATTTACCAACAGCCGGCTCACGAATAATACTAACGTCGTCCGTAATACCATAGCTAGGACATAACCCACATCACTTTTCCACTAAATCATACAATAGACCTTCATAAGACAAATAGCTCAATCGAGTTCACAACGAGCAAACTTTAAACATGAGATAGTAAACTAATCTACCAATGCCAATTTGTGCTATTCCTTTTCTTGCATTTTGCAACCGTTGCTTATGAAACAAGTTGTATAATGGCCTCGTTATTTATCACTATCCCAACAACTCACAACTTCTTTCAAGAAGAAAGTGGTAAAGAGAGCTGAGGGCAGTGCATGGGAAGTTGGTCTCGTATTTTAGAAAAAATAAACTACAAGGAAAGAAAGCAACAGAAAAAGTTCTATGGAGCTAGTTACCCAATGCATACAACAGAATGAAATATTCCATAAGACATCAAAGATCAAATGTACCAAATACCTGCCCTTTCTTGGTGGTAAGTTGTAAGACTAATGTTGCTGGCTTTATTTCCCCACAGTTGGCTCACCACTAAAGATAACAAGAAATAACACGAGCTATGAGATCTATTAGCGATATGGAAACAAACAAGTTCACATGATTAAAGAAAAATTGGGAACGAGTCACATACGTCTTATCAAGGATATGTATGGATATATCATTCACCCCTTCTTATCAAACTTGTAATTTAATAATCTCCACAAATGCAATCGGATCAAGAAACTCAAATTCGGGAGATACTCCAATGCGAAAGGGGATTCCAGCAATGGAGAAAGCTCGACATTTCCCACCACCACTGACGTTATCAAAACTCGATGGGGATTGCTTTTCTATCTCTTTTTTTTTTTTTTTTTTGCCGAATACTGATCTCTTTTTCTTTTTTTTTTCTTTTTGTTCTTTTTTTGTTTTTCTTTCTCTTTTTGTTCTTTTTCTTCGGATTTTCTTTTTGGCGTTCGAATTCTCTTAAGCTTATCCCCCATTGCATCTTTATAAATCCGTTCTTGTAATCTGAAAAAAAATAGAAGACAAGACAGACAACCATGTAAGAAACCCATAAACCTAAGAAGAGAATAATGTCCTTCGAAGAACTAATTAACATTCATAGTTCTAATTCTAAAGACTAAAGTGTCATTAGTCCATTTATTTTTTAGCAACTTCAATGAGATATAAACAAATATTGCATCCAGCTCACGGCAGTAAACTACAGTAGAAACCCCCGTCACATATAAACCAGAAATGCTACAAAATAAACAAAGCTTATGTAACTTAATGTTTTCAACATACCTACTTGATATTCCACCACCTCCATAAATTCGTCTACTTTTACGCTCAACAATGTTCATGGTCAAATCAATTTTGCCTGCATTGACAAAATTACAATAAACCAATAGATCCAGGTGGACACTGCCGTTAATATTTAACCACATTTACCAAAAACATTGAAGTAGCATCAAAAACCATTTACCAACAGCCGGCTCACGAATAATACTAACGTCGTCCGTAATACCATAGCTAGGACATAACCCACATCACTTTTCCACTAAATCATACAATAGACCTTCATAAGACAAATAGCTCAATCGAGTTCACAACGAGCAAACTTTAAACATGAGATAGTAAACTAATCTACCAATGCCAATTTGTGCTATTCCTTTTCTTGCATTTTGCAACCGTTGCTTATGAAACAAGTTGTATAATGGCCTCGTTATTTATCACTATCCCAACAACTCACAACTTCTTTCAAGAAGAAAGTGGTAAAGAGAGCTGAGGGCAGTGCATGGGAAGTTGGTCTCGTATTTTAGAAAAAATAAATTACAAGGAAAGAAAGCAACAGAAAAAGTTCTATGGAGCTAGTTACCCAATGCATACAACAGAATGAAATATTCCATAAGACATCAAAGATCAAATGTACCAAATACCTGCCCTTTCTTGGTGGTAAGTTGTAAGACTAATGTTGCTGGCTTTATTTCCCCACAGTTGGCTCACCACTAAAGATAACAAGAAATAACACGAGCTATGAGATCTATTAGCGATATGGAAACAAACAAGTTCACATGATTAAAGAAAAATTGGGAACGAGTCACATACGTCTTATCAAGGATATGTATGGATATATCATTCACCCCTTCTTCTCAAACTTGTAATTTAATAATCTCCACAAATGCAATCGGATCAAGAAACTCAAATTCGGGAGATACTCCAATGCGAAAGGGGATTCCAGCAATGGAGAAAGCTCGACATTTCCCACCACCACTGACGTTATCAAAACTCGGTGGGGATTGCTTTTCTATCTCTTTTTTTTTTTTTTGCCGAATACTGATCTCTTTTTCTTTTTTTTTTCTTTTTGTTCTTTTTTTGTTTTTCTTTCTCTTTTTGTTCTTTTTCTTCGGATTTTCTTTTTGGCGTTCGAATTCTCTTAAGCTTATCCCCCATTGCATCTTTATAAATCCGTTCTTGTAATCTGAAAAAAAATAGAAGACAAGACAGACAACCATGTAAGAAACCCATAAACCTAAGAAGAGAATAATGTCCTTCGAAGAACTAATTAACATTCATAGTTCTAATTCTAAAGACTAAAGTGTCATTAGTCCATTTATTTTTTAGCAACTTCAATGAGATATAAACAAATATTGCATCCAGCTCACGGCAGTAAACTACAGTAGAAACCCCCGTCACATATAAACCAGAAATGCTACAAAATAAACAAAGCTTATGTAACTTAATGTTTTCAACATACCTACTTGATATTCCACCACCTCCATAAATTCGTCTACTTTTACGCTCAACAATGTTCATGGTCAAATCAATTTTGCCTGCATTGACAAAATTACAATAAACCAATAGATCCAGGTGGACACTGCCGTTAATATTTAACCACATTTACCAAAAACATTGAAGTAGCATCAAAAACCATTTACCAACAGCCGGCTCACGAATAATACTAACGTCGTCCGTAATACCATAGCTAGGACATAACCCACATCACTTTTCCACTAAATCATACAATAGACCTTCATAAGACAAATAGCTCAATCGAGTTCACAACGAGCAAACTTTAAACATGAGATAGTAAACTAATCTACCAATGCCAATTTGTGCTATTCCTTTTCTTGCATTTTGCAACCGTTGCTTATGAAACAAGTTGTATAATGGCCTCGTTATTTATCACTATCCCAACAACTCACAACTTCTTTCAAGAAGAAAGTGGTAAAGAGAGCTGAGGGCAGTGCATGGGAAGTTGGTCTCGTATTTTAGAAAAAATAAATTACAAGGAAAGAAAGCAACAGAAAAAGTTCTATGGAGCTAGTTACCCAATGCATACAACAGAATGAAATATTCCATAAGACATCAAAGATCAAATGTACCAAATACCTGCCCTTTCTTGGTGGTAAGTTGTAAGACTAATGTTGCTGGCTTTATTTCCCCACAGTTGGCTCACCACTAAAGATAACAAGAAATAACACGAGCTATGAGATCTATTAGCGATATGGAAACAAACAAGTTCACATGATTAAAGAAAAATTGGGAACGAGTCACATACGTCTTATCAAGGATATGTATGGATATATCATTCACCCCTTCTTCTCAAACTTGTAATTTAATAATCTCCACAAATGCAATCGGATCAAGAAACTCAAATTCGGGAGATACTCCAATGCGAAAGGGGATTCCAGCAATGGAGAAAGCTCGACATTTCCCACCACCACTGACGTTATCAAAACTCGGTGGGGATTGCTTTTCTATCTCTTTTTTTTTTTTTTGCCGAATACTGATCTCTTTTTCTTTTTTTTTTCTTTTTGTTCTTTTTTTGTTTTTCTTTCTCTTTTTGTTCTTTTTCTTCGGATTTTCTTTTTGGCGTTCCAATTCTCTTAAGCTTATCCCCCATTGCATCTTTATAAATCCGTTCTTGTAATCTGAAAAAAAATAGAAGACAAGACAGACAACCATGTAAGAAACCCATAAACCTAAGAAGAGAATAATGTCCTTCGAAGAACTAATTAACATTCATAGCTCTAATTCTAAAGACTAAAGTGTCATTAGTCCATTTATTTTTTAGCAACTTCAATGAGAAATAAACAAATATTGCATCCAGCTCACGGCAGTAAACTACAGAGAAACCCCCGTCACATATAAACCAGAAATGCTACAAAATAAACAAAGCTTATGTAACTTAATGTTTTCAACATACCTACTTGATATTCCACCACCTCCATAAATTCGTCTACTTTTACGCTCAACAATGTTCATGGTCAAATCAATTTTGCCTGCATTGACAAAATTACAATAAACCAATAGATCCAGGTGGACACTGCCGTTAATATTTAACCACATTTACCAAAAACATTGAAGTAGCATCAAAAACCATTTACCAACAGCCGGCTCACGAATAATACTAACGTCGTCCGTAATACCATAGCTAGGACATAACCCACATCACTTTTCCACTAAATCATACAATAGACCTTCATAAGACAAATAGCTCAATCGAGTTCACAACGAGCAAACTTTAAACATGAGATAGTAAACTAATCTACCAATGCCAATTTGTGCTATTCCTTTTCTTGCATTTTGCAACCGTTGCTTATGAAACAAGTTGTATAATGGCCTCGTTATTTATCACTATCCCAACAACTCACAACTTCTTTCAAGAAGAAAGTGGTAAAGAGAGCTGAGGGCAGTGCATGGGAAGTTGGTCTCGTATTTTAGAAAAAATAAACTACAAGGAAAGAAAGCAACAGAAAAAGTTCTATGGAGCTAGTTACCCAATGCATACAACAGAATGAAATATTCCATAAGACATCAAAGATCAAATGTACCAAATACCTGCCCTTTCTTGGTGGTAAGTTGTAAGACTAATGTTGCTGGCTTTATTTCCCCACAGTTGGCTCACCACTAAAGATAACAAGAAATAACACGAGCTATGAGATCTATTAGCGATATGGAAACAAACAAGTTCACATGATTAAAGAAAAATTGGGAACGAGTCACATACGTCTTATCAAGGATATGTATGGATATATCATTCACCCCTTCTTATCAAACTTGTAATTTAATAATCTCCACAAATGCAATCGGATCAAGAAACTCAAATTCGGGAGATACTCCAATGCGAAAGGGGATTCCAGCAATGGAGAAAGCTCGACATTTCCCACCACCACTGACGTTATCAAAACTCGATGGGGATTGCTTTTCTATCTCTTTTTTTTTTTTTTTTTTGCCGAATACTGATCTCTTTTTCTTTTTTTTTTCTTTTTGTTCTTTTTTTGTTTTTCTTTCTCTTTTTGTTCTTTTTCTTCGGATTTTCTTTTTGGCGTTCGAATTCTCTTAAGCTTATCCCCCATTGCATCTTTATAAATCCGTTCTTGTAATCTGAAAAAAAATAGAAGACAAGACAGACAACCATGTAAGAAACCCATAAACCTAAGAAGAGAATAATGTCCTTCGAAGAACTAATTAACATTCATAGTTCTAATTCTAAAGACTAAAGTGTCATTAGTCCATTTATTTTTTAGCAACTTCAATGAGATATAAACAAATATTGCATCCAGCTCACGGCAGTAAACTACAGTAGAAACCCCCGTCACATATAAACCAGAAATGCTACAAAATAAACAAAGCTTATGTAACTTAATGTTTTCAACATACCTACTTGATATTCCACCACCTCCATAAATTCGTCTACTTTTACGCTCAACAATGTTCATGGTCAAATCAATTTTGCCTGCATTGACAAAATTACAATAAACCAATAGATCCAGGTGGACACTGCCGTTAATATTTAACCACATTTACCAAAAACATTGAAGTAGCATCAAAAACCATTTACCAACAGCCGGCTCACGAATAATACTAACGTCGTCCGTAATACCATAGCTAGGACATAACCCACATCACTTTTCCACTAAATCATACAATAGACCTTCATAAGACAAATAGCTCAATCGAGTTCACAACGAGCAAACTTTAAACATGAGATAGTAAACTAATCTACCAATGCCAATTTGTGCTATTCCTTTTCTTGCATTTTGCAACCGTTGCTTATGAAACAAGTTGTATAATGGCCTCGTTATTTATCACTATCCCAACAACTCACAACTTCTTTCAAGAAGAAAGTGGTAAAGAGAGCTGAGGGCAGTGCATGGGAAGTTGGTCTCGTATTTTAGAAAAAATAAATTACAAGGAAAGAAAGCAACAGAAAAAGTTCTATGGAGCTAGTTACCCAATGCATACAACAGAATGAAATATTCCATAAGACATCAAAGATCAAATGTACCAAATACCTGCCCTTTCTTGGTGGTAAGTTGTAAGACTAATGTTGCTGGCTTTATTTCCCCACAGTTGGCTCACCACTAAAGATAACAAGAAATAACACGAGCTATGAGATCTATTAGCGATATGGAAACAAACAAGTTCACATGATTAAAGAAAAATTGGGAACGAGTCACATACGTCTTATCAAGGATATGTATGGATATATCATTCACCCCTTCTTCTCAAACTTGTAATTTAATAATCTCCACAAATGCAATCGGATCAAGAAACTCAAATTCGGGAGATACTCCAATGCGAAAGGGGATTCCAGCAATGGAGAAAGCTCGACATTTCCCACCACCACTGACGTTATCAAAACTCGGTGGGGATTGCTTTTCTATCTCTTTTTTTTTTTTTGCCGAATACTGATCTCTTTTTCTTTTTTTTTTCTTTTTGTTCTTTTTTTGTTTTTCTTTCTCTTTTTGTTCTTTTTCTTCGGATTTTCTTTTTGGCGTTCCAATTCTCTTAAGCTTATCCCCCATTGCATCTTTATAAATCCGTTCTTGTAATCTGAAAAAAAATAGAAGACAAGACAGACAACCATGTAAGAAACCCATAAACCTAAGAAGAGAATAATGTCCTTCGAAGAACTAATTAACATTCATAGCTCTAATTCTAAAGACTAAAGTGTCATTAGTCCATTTATTTTTTAGCAACTTCAATGAGAAATAAACAAATATTGCATCCAGCTCACGGCAGTAAACTACAGAGAAACCCCCGTCACATATAAACCAGAAATGCTACAAAATAAACAAAGCTTATGTAACTTAATGTTTTCAACATACCTACTTGATATTCCACCACCTCCATAAATTCGTCTACTTTTACGCTCAACAATGTTCATGGTCAAATCAATTTTGCCTGCATTGACAAAATTACAATAAACCAATAGATCCAGGTGGACACTGCCGTTAATATTTAACCACATTTACCAAAAACATTGAAGTAGCATCAAAAACCATTTACCAACAGCCGGCTCACGAATAATACTAACGTCGTCCGTAATACCATAGCTAGGACATAACCCACATCACTTTTCCACTAAATCATACAATAGACCTTCATAAGACAAATAGCTCAATCGAGTTCACAACGAGCAAACTTTAAACATGAGATAGTAAACTAATCTACCAATGCCAATTTGTGCTATTCCTTTTCTTGCATTTTGCAACCGTTGCTTATGAAACAAGTTGTATAATGGCCTCGTTATTTATCACTATCCCAACAACTCACAACTTCTTTCAAGAAGAAAGTGGTAAAGAGAGCTGAGGGCAGTGCATGGGAAGTTGGTCTCGTATTTTAGAAAAAATAAACTACAAGGAAAGAAAGCAACAGAAAAAGTTCTATGGAGCTAGTTACCCAATGCATACAACAGAATGAAATATTCCATAAGACATCAAAGATCAAATGTACCAAATACCTGCCCTTTCTTGGTGGTAAGTTGTAAGACTAATGTTGCTGGCTTTATTTCCCCACAGTTGGCTCACCACTAAAGATAACAAGAAATAACACGAGCTATGAGATCTATTAGCGATATGGAAACAAACAAGTTCACATGATTAAAGAAAAATTGGGAACGAGTCACATACGTCTTATCAAGGATATGTATGGATATATCATTCACCCCTTCTTCTCAAACTTGTAATTTAATAATCTCCACAAATGCAATCGGATCAAGAAACTCAAATTCGGGAGATACTCCAATGCGAAAGGGGATTCCAGCAATGGAGAAAGCTCGACATTTCCCACCACCACTGACGTTATCAAAACTCGGTGGGGATTGCTTTTCTATCTCTTTTTTTTTTTTTTGCCGAATACTGATCTCTTTTTCTTTTTTTTTTCTTTTTGTTCTTTTTTTGTTTTTCTTTCTCTTTTTGTTCTTTTTCTTCGGATTTTCTTTTTGGCGTTCCAATTCTCTTAAGCTTATCCCCCATTGCATCTTTATAAATCCGTTCTTGTAATCTGAAAAAAAATAGAAGACAAGACAGACAACCATGTAAGAAACCCATAAACCTAAGAAGAGAATAATGTCCTTCGAAGAACTAATTAACATTCATAGCTCTAATTCTAAAGACTAAAGTGTCATTAGTCCATTTATTTTTTAGCAACTTCAATGAGAAATAAACAAATATTGCATCCAGCTCACGGCAGTAAACTACAGAGAAACCCCCGTCACATATAAACCAGAAATGCTACAAAATAAACAAAGCTTATGTAACTTAATGTTTTCAACATACCTACTTGATATTCCACCACCTCCATAAATTCGTCTACTTTTACGCTCAACAATGTTCATGGTCAAATCAATTTTGCCTGCATTGACAAAATTACAATAAACCAATAGATCCAGGTGGACACTGCCGTTAATATTTAACCACATTTACCAAAAACATTGAAGTAGCATCAAAAACCATTTACCAACAGCCGGCTCACGAATAATACTAACGTCGTCCGTAATACCATAGCTAGGACATAACCCACATCACTTTTCCACTAAATCATACAATAGACCTTCATAAGACAAATAGCTCAATCGAGTTCACAACGAGCAAACTTTAAACATGAGATAGTAAACTAATCTACCAATGCCAATTTGTGCTATTCCTTTTCTTGCATTTTGCAACCGTTGCTTATGAAACAAGTTGTATAATGGCCTCGTTATTTATCACTATCCCAACAACTCACAACTTCTTTCAAGAAGAAAGTGGTAAAGAGAGCTGAGGGCAGTGCATGGGAAGTTGGTCTCGTATTTTAGAAAAAATAAACTACAAGGAAAGAAAGCAACAGAAAAAGTTCTATGGAGCTAGTTACCCAATGCATACAACAGAATGAAATATTCCATAAGACATCAAAGATCAAATGTACCAAATACCTGCCCTTTCTTGGTGGTAAGTTGTAAGACTAATGTTGCTGGCTTTATTTCCCCACAGTTGGCTCACCACTAAAGATAACAAGAAATAACACGAGCTATGAGATCTATTAGCGATATGGAAACAAACAAGTTCACATGATTAAAGAAAAATTGGGAACGAGTCACATACGTCTTATCAAGGATATGTATGGATATATCATTCACCCCTTCTTATCAAACTTGTAATTTAATAATCTCCACAAATGCAATCGGATCAAGAAACTCAAATTCGGGAGATACTCCAATGCGAAAGGGGATTCCAGCAATGGAGAAAGCTCGACATTTCCCACCACCACTGACGTTATCAAAACTCGGTGGGGATTGCTTTTCTATCTCTTTTTTTTTTTTTTTTTGCCGAATACTGATCTCTTTTTCTTTTTTTTTTCTTTTTGTTCTTTTTTTGTTTTTCTTTCTCTTTTTGTTCTTTTTCTTCGGATTTTCTTTTTGGCGTTCGAATTCTCTTAAGCTTATCCCCCATTGCATCTTTAGAAATCCGTTCTTGTAATCTGAAAAAAAATAGAAGACAAGACAGACAACCATGTAAGAAACCCATAAACCTAAGAAGAGAATAATGTCTTTCGAAGAACTAATTAACATTCATAGCTCTAATTCTAAAGACTAAAGTGTCATTAGTCCATTTATTTTTGAGCAACTTCAATGAGAAATAAACAAATATTGCATCCAGCTCACGGCAGTAAACTACAGTGGAAACCCCCGTTACATATAAACTAGAAATTCTACAAAATAAACAAAGCTTCTGTAACTTAATGTTTTCGACATACCCACTTGATATTCCACCACCTGCATAAATTCCTCCACTTTTATGCTCAACAATGTTCATGGTCAAATCAACTTTGCCTGCATTGACGAAATTACAATAAACCAATAGATCCAGGTGGACACTGCCGTTAATATTTAACCGCATTTACCAAAAACATTGAAGTAGCATCAAGAACCATTTACCAACAGCCGGCTCACGAATAATACTAACGTCGTCCGTAATACCATAGCTAGGACATAACCCACATCACTTTTCCACTAAATCATACAATAGACCTTCATAAGACAAATAGCTCAATCGAGTTCACAACGAGCAAACTTTAAACATGAGATAGTAAACTAATCTACCAATGCCAATTTGTTCTATTCCTTTTATTGCATTTTGCAACCGTTGCTTATGAAACAAGTTGTATTGTGACGCCCCAAAAAATTATAATATATAATTGTGGGATTAATTGATAATTTGTTATAAAATTTAGTTAATTAGTAAATAAATTATGGGCCATAATTGAAATATAATAAAATTTGAACGGATTAAATTGGAGTTTGTTATAATATTTTGGGACAATTTATATTAATTAAAGAAAATTAGAAAGGACGTAATGGGTATTTTGAGAAAAGTTTAATTAAATATATAAAATAATAATAATATTATTATGTATATAATAATATAATATAATATTTATATATATATATATATATAAAGTGAGGAGAGAGAGGGTTTGAAGTGAGGCGGTGGGGCTCTCCTTTTTACTCTTCATTTCATAACATACACACATATGCACATTAATACACACACTCATATGCACACAGCAACGCGCACACACATTTCGGAAAAACAGAGGTATGGATTTTGAACTTTAATTTTTATTAATTTATATAATTCTATTATTTAAGTACTCCATTTATTAAATGTTGATTATATTAAGCGATATACTATTTAATCGGAGTACTTTATGATTTTGATTATTTAAATTAGTGTCGTATTAAATATCTCATTTGATATAAAAATGATATAGTTGGGTAATTGAAATATTAGATTTGTGAGATTTAATTATCGTTATAGCTAATTTATATAATTCCATCGGAATTGCTAACCAAATACGCAATTATATGTATTATTGTTTAATTAAAGAGTATACTAGCGAGAAATTGATAGAAAATTTATAGAAATATTCTGAGAATTATATTTAATAAATGGTATGTTATTAAAGAGGAAAAATGAAGATTTGTACTTCGACAGAAATGGAATATTGAAGAATTATTAGAAATTGTACGAATAATATTTAATATTATATTTAAAAAGAAATTACGATATTCTCGATATATTAATTGTATTGGTATAATTCATTATAGGATACGGGGGTGAAGTAAAAGGACTGACAATTAGTGACAGAGTAGAAAGAAACGTTGTGAGGTCGAGGTAAGTAAATAATTAGTATTATCTATATATGCTTTCTGTATTTGTGGTTTTACTGTTATATGAATTTGTGGTTAATGCTGCCATTGATTTGTCTGAAATTATATAAGTGATGAATGATTTGATTTGATTGTCGATATTGTGTACGTGGAATGAGGAAATACGTTGAAATATTATGTTTATTGTTTGATGTGTTGTGGATATCTGAAAATGAGAATATGTAATGATATATTGTTTTACGTTACTAGTTGCTTACAAGAATGGTGATATGTGGAAATGAGGGAGTGGTGGAAATTGAATATAATTGTGGCGTGAATACCCCTTGACGTGTTGAAAATGCTATGTGCGCAATGAAAAGAGCTTTGATGCGATGCTATGTGCGAAAAGAAAATGCTATGTGCGAAATGAAACAGCTATGTGCGAGATTGATGAGCCGGCTGTCAAGGGGGTTCACTTAAATTTATATAACGGTGAGATTGAGTTGGCGGGAAAAACACAATATCACCTTCTGGTAAGCAAACTAGGAAAAATAGAGTTTGGATTGATTGTCTTATTATGAGATAGTCATGTGGTGTAATAAAGTTGATTATGTTGGAATTAAATTGATTGTATTCCATTCGTGTTGCTTGTTTATCTTGTTTGGGCTATGGTTGACATGCATATATAGATAGGACTGGTTATTTGCTTACTGAGTGGCAGGCTCATTCCCCTGCTGACATTTTCTTTCAGGAATAGACTTTGAGGTGTCTGACTGTTGAAGAATAGGTCCACGCGCTATACCCAGGCAGGTCGGGCCAGTATGCAGTTTTCTCCTCTTTGTCAGTTAGAGTACAAAGCACATTTTGTTTGTACAGAGAGAATATAAGCGTAAAGAATACTTGTGACGAATCACCTTGTGGTGTGTGATATGTATATATATATATATAATGTTGTGGGCTGATAATACCTATTATGACGTTGGGGTTACGTATACACATGGATTAAATTATTATGTGCATTTATATATATAAACACAGGGATTACAATAAGTATGACGTTTAGGGTAGGTATAGCCCTTGTAGCAAAGGGGGTGCTACATTAGGTGGTATCAGAGCAGGGATTAGATTTTCTTGGGATAGTAGATGAAATGTTATTTTATACTTACGGTGTATATGCTAGGAATCTACTCACATGTGTATATTTCATATAGGATGGAAGCGTCAATAAAACGCTGCTGGCCCAGCTGAGTCAATAGAGTCTGTGCAGGGTCATGATTCAGGATCAGAACATCGGGGGTTAGGATCCCAAAATAGAAATGTTCTACAACTAGTAATAAATCCCTTTATGGAACAGTTATTAGAAATGATGCAAAGGACATGAGAGAAAAGTATTCATATTTATTCCCTGAGCTGATAACTTAGTTAAATTTCGAGGACGAAATTTTTATTGGGAGGGGAGAATTGTGACGCCCCAAAAAATTATAATATATAATTGTGGGATTAATTGATAATTTGTTATAAAATTTAGTTAATTAGTAAATAAATTATGGGCCATAATTGGAATATAATAAAATTTGAACGGATTAAATTGGAGTTTGTTATAATATTTTGGGACAATTTATATTAATTAAAGAAAATTAGAAAGGACGTAATGGGTATTTTGAGAAAAGTTTAATTAAATATATAAAATAATAATAATATTATTATGTATATAATAATATAATATAATATTTATATATATATATATATAAAGTGAGGAGAGAGAGGGTTTGAAGTGAGGCGGTGGGGCTCTCCTTTTTACTCTTCATTTCATAACATACACACATATGCACATTAATACACACACTCATATGCACACACCAACGCGCACACACATTTCGGAAAAACAGAGGTATGGATTTTGAACTTTAATTTTTATTAATTTATATAATTCTATTATTTAAGTACTCCATTTATTAAATGTTGATTATATTAAGCGATATACTATTTAATCGGAGTACTTTATGATTTTGATTATTTAAATTAGTGTCGTATTAAATATCTCATTTGATATAAAAATGATATAGTTGGGTAATTGAAATATTAGATTTGTGAGATTTAATTATCGTTATAGCTAATTTATATAATTCCATCGGAATTGCTAACCAAATACGCAATTATATGTATTATTGTTTAATTAAAGAGTATAATAGCGAGAAATTGATAGAAAATTTATAGAAATATTCTGAGAATTATATTTAATAAATGGTATGTTATTAAAGAGGAAAAATGAAGATTTGTACTTCGACAGAAATGGAATATTGAAGAATTATTAGAAATTGTACGAATAATATTTAATATTATATTTAAAAAGAAATTACGATATTCTCGATATATTAATTGTATGTGGTATAATTCATTATAGGATACGGGGGTGAAGTAAAAGGACTGACAATTAGTGACAGAGTAGAAAGAAACGTTGTGAGGTCGAGGTAAGTAAATAATTAGTATTATCTATATATGCTTTCTGTATTTGTGGTTTTACTGTTATATGAATTTGTGGTTAATGCTGCCATTGATTTGTCTGAAATTATATAAGTGATGAATGATTTGATTTGATTGTCGATATTGTGTACGTGGAATGAGGAAATACGTTGAAATATTATGTTTATTGTTTGATGTGTTGTGGATATCTGAAAATGAGAATATGTAATGATATATTGTTTTACGTTACTAGTTGCTTACAAGAATGGTGATATGTGGAAATGAGGAAGTGGTGGAAATTGAATATAATTGTGGCGTGAATACCCCTTGACGTGTTGAAAATGCTATGTGCGCAATGAAAAGAGCTTTGATGCGATGCTATGTGCGAAAAGAAAATGCTATGTGCGAAATGAAACAGCTATGTGCGAGATTGATGAGCCGGCTGTCAAGGGGGTTCACTTAAATTTATATAACGGTGAGATTGAGTTGGCGGGAAAAACACAATATCACCTTCTGGTAAGCAAACTAGGAAAAATAGAGTTTGGATTGATTGTCTTATTATGAGATAGTCATGTGGTGTAATAAAGTTGATTATGTTGGAATTAAATTGATTGTATTCCATTCGTGTTGCTTGTTTATCTTGTTTGGGCTATGGTTGACATGCATATATAGATAGGACTGGTTATTTGCTTACTGAGTGGCAGGCTCATTCCCCTGCTGACATTTTCTTTCAGGAATAGACTTTGAGGTGTCTGACTGTTGAAGAATAGGTCCACGCGCTATACCCAGGCAGGTCGGGCCAGTATGCAGTTTTCTCCTCTTTGTCAGTTAGAGTACAAAGCACATTTTGTTTGTACAGAGAGAATATAAGCGTAAAGAATACTTGTGACGAATCACCTTGTGGTGTGTGATATGTATATATATATATATAATGTTGTGGGCTGATAATACCTATTATGACGTTGGGGTTACGTATACACATGGATTAAATTATTATGTGCATTTATATATATAAACACAGGGATTACAATAAGTATGACGTTTAGGGTAGGTATAGCCCTTGTAGCAAAGGGGGTGCTACATTAGGTGGTATCAGAGCAGGGATTAGATTTTCTTGGGATAGTAGATGAAATGTTATTTTATACTTACGGTGTATATGCTAGGAATCTACTCACATGTGTATATTTCATATAGGATGGAAGCGTCAATAAAACGCTGCTGGCCCAGCTGAGTCAATAGAGTCTGTGCAGGGTCATGATTCAGGATCAGAACATCGGGGGTTAGGATCCCAAAATAGAAATGTTCTACAACTAGTAATAAATCCCTTTATGGAACAGTTATTAGAAATGATGCAAAGGACATGAGAGAAAAGTATTCATATTTATTCCCTGAGCTGATAACTTAGTTAAATTTCGAGGACGAAATTTTTATTGGGAGGGGAGAATTGTGACGCCCCAAAAAATTATAATATATAATTGTGGGATTAATTGATAATTTGTTATAAAATTTAGTTAATTAGTAAATAAATTATGGGCCATAATTGGAATATAATAAAATTTGAACGGATTAAATTGGAGTTTGTTATAATATTTTGGGACAATTTATATTAATTAAAGAAAATTAGAAAGGACGTAATGGGTATTTTGAGAAAAGTTTAATTAAATATATAAAATAATAATAATATTATTATGTATATAATAATATAATATAATATTTATATATATATATATATAAAGTGAGGAGAGAGAGGGTTTGAAGTGAGGCGGTGGGGCTCTCCTTTTTACTCTTCATTTCATAACATACACACATATGCACATTAATACACACACTCATATGCACACACCAACGCGCACACACATTTCGGAAAAACAGAGGTATGGATTTTGAACTTTAATTTTTATTAATTTATATAATTCTATTATTTAAGTACTCCATTTATTAAATGTTGATTATATTAAGCGATATACTATTTAATCGGAGTACTTTATGATTTTGATTATTTAAATTAGTGTCGTATTAAATATCTCATTTGATATAAAAATGATATAGTTGGGTAATTGAAATATTAGATTTGTGAGATTTAATTATCGTTATAGCTAATTTATATAATTCCATCGGAATTGCTAACCAAATACGCAATTATATGTATTATTGTTTAATTAAAGAGTATAATAGCGAGAAATTGATAGAAAATTTATAGAAATATTCTGAGAATTATATTTAATAAATGGTATGTTATTAAAGAGGAAAAATGAAGATTTGTACTTCGACAGAAATGGAATATTGAAGAATTATTAGAAATTGTACTTCGACAGAAATGGAATTAAGTTGCAAGACTAATGTTGCTGGCTTTATTTCCCCACAGTTGGCTCACCACTAAAGATAACAAGAAATAACACGAGCTATGAGATCTATTAGCGATATGGAAACAAACAAGTTCACATGATTAAAGAAAAATTGGGAACGAGTCACGTACGTCTTATCAAGGATATGTATGGATATATCATTCACCCCTTCTTCTCAAACTTGTAATTTAATAATCTCCACAAATGCAATCGGATCAAGAAACTCAAATTCGGGAGATACTCCAATGCGAAAGGGGATTCCAGCAAAGGAGAAAGCTCGACATTTCCCACCACCATTGACGTTATCAAAACTCGGTGGGGATTGCTTTTCTATCTCTTTTTTTTTTTTTTTTGCCAAATACTGCTCTCTTTTTCGTTTTTTTTCTTTTTGTTCTTTTTTTGTTTTTCTTTCTCTTTTTGTTCTTTTTCTTCGGATTTTCTCTTTGGCGTTCGAAATCTCTTAAGCTTATCCCCATTGCATCTTTAGAAATCCGTTCTTGTAATCTGAAAAAAAATAGAAGACAAGACACACAACCATGTAAGAAACCCATAAACCTAAGAAGAGAATAATGTCCTTCGAAGAACTAATTAACATTCATAGCTCTAATTCTAAAGACTAAAGTGTCATTAGTCCATTTATTTTTTAGCAACTTCAATGAGAAATAAACAAATATTGCATCCAGCTCACGGCAGTAAACTACAGTAGAAACCCCCGTTACATATAAACTAGAAATTCTACAAAATAAACAAAGCTTATGTAACTTAATGTTTTCGACATACCCACTTGATATTCCACCACGTGCATAAATTCCTCCACTTTTATGCTCAACAATGTTCATGGTCAAATCAACTTTGCCTGCATTGACGAAATTACAATAAACCAATAGATCCAAGTGGACACTGCCGTTAATATTTAACCGCATTTACCAAAAACAATGAAGTAGCATCAAGAACCATTTACCAACAGCCGGATCACGAATAATACTAACGTCGTCCGTAATACCATAGCTAGGACATAACCCACATCACTTTTCCACTAAATCATACAATAGACCTTCATAAGACAAATAGCTCAATCGAGTTCACAACGAGCAAACTTTAAACATGAGATAGTAAACTAATCTACCAATGCCAATTTGTGCTATTCCTTTTATTGCATTTTGCAACCGTTGCTTATGAAACAAGTTGTATAATGGCCTCGTTATTTATCACTATCCCAACAACTCACAACTTCTTTCAAGAAGAAAGTGGTAAAAAGAGCTGAGGGCAGTGCATCGGAAGTTGGTCTCGTATTTTAGAAAAAATAAACTACAAGGAAAGAAAGCAACAGAAAAAGTTCTATGGAGCTAGTTACCCATGGCATACAACAGAATGAAATATTCCATAAGACATCAAAGATCAAATGTACCAAATACCTGCCCTTTCTTGGTGGTAAGTTGCAAGACTAATGTTGCTGGCTTTATTTCCCCACAGTTGGCTCACCACTAAAGATAACAAGAAATAACACGAGCTATGAGATCTATTAGCGATATGGAAACAAACAAGTTCACATGATTAAAGAAAAATTGGGAACGAGTCACGTACGTCTTATCAAGGATATGTATGGATATATCATTCACCCCTTTTTCTCAAACTTGTAATTTAATAATCTCCACAAATGCAATCGGATCAAGAAACTCAAATTCGGGAGATACTCCAATGCGAAAGGGGATTCCAGCAATGGAGAAAGCTCGACATTTCCCACCACCACTGACGTTATCAAAACTCGGTGGGGATTGCTTTTCTATCTCTTTTTTTTTTTTTTTTGCCGAATACTGCTCTCTTTTTCGTTTTTTTTCTTTTTGTTCTTTTTTTGTTTTTCTTTCTCTTTTTGTTCTTTTTCTTCGGATTTTCTTTTTGGCGTTCGAATTCTCTTAAGCTTATCCCCCATTGCATCTTTAGAAATCCGTTCTTGTAATCTGAAAAAAAATAGAAGACAAGACAGACAACCATGTAAGAAACCCATTAACCTAAGAAGAGAATAATGTCCTTCGAAGAACTAATTAACATTCATAGCTCTAATTCTAAAGACTAAAGTGTCATTAGTCCATTTATTTTTTAGCAACTTCAATGAGAAATAAACAAATATTGCATCCAGCTCACGGCAGTAAACTACAGTAGAAACCCCCGTCACATATAAACCAGAAATGCTACAAAATAAACAAAGCTTATGTTACCTTAATGTTTTCGACATACCTACTTGATATTCCACCACCTCCATAAATTCGTCCACTTTTACGCTCAACAATGTTCATGATCAAATCAATTTTGCCGGCATTGACGAAATTACAATAAACCAATAGATCCAGGTGGACACTGCCGTTAATATTTAACCACATTTACCAAAAACATTGAAGGAGCATCAAAAACCATTTACCAACAGCCGGCTCACGAATAATACTAACGTCGTCCGTAATACCATAGCTAGGACATAACCCACATCACTTTTCCACTAAATCATACAATAGACCTTCATAAGACAAATAGCTCAATCGAGTTCACAACGAGCAAACTTTAAACATGAGATAGTAAACTAATCTACCAATGCCAATTTGTGCTATTCCTTTTGTTGCATTTTGCAACCGTTGCTTATGAAACAAGTTGTATAATGGCCTCGTTATTTATCACTATCCCAATTCTTTCAAGAAGAAAGTGGTAAAGAGAGCTGAGGGCAGTGCATCGGAAGTTGGTCTCGTATTTTAGAAAAAATAAACTACAAGGAAAGAAAGCAACAGAAAAAGTTCTATGGAGCTAGTTACCCAATGCATACAACAGAATTAAATATTCCATAAGACATCAATGATCAAATGTACCAAATACCTGCCCTTTCTTGGTGGTAAGTTGCAAGACTAATGTTGCTGGCTTTATTTCCCCACAGTTGGCTCACCACTAAAGATAACAAGAAATAACACGAGCTATGAGATCTATTAGCGATATGGAAACAAACAAGTTCACATGATTAAAGAAAAATTGGGAACGAGTCACGTACGTCTTATCAAGGATATGTATGGATATATCATTCACCCCTTCTTCTCAAACTTGTAATTTAATAATCTCCACAAATGCAATCGGATCAAGAAACTCAAATTCGGGAGATACTCCAATGCGAAAGGGGATTCCAGCAAAGGAGAAACCTCGACATTTCCCACCACCACTGACGTTATCAAAACTCGGTGGGGATTGCTTTTTTATCTCTTTTTTTTTTTTTTTGCCGAATACTGCTCTCTTTTTCTTTTTTTTTCTTTTTGTTCTTTTTTTGTTTTTCTTTCTCTTTTTCTTCGGATTTTCTTTTTGGCGTTCGAAATCTCTTAAGCTTATCCCCATTGCATCTTTAGAAATCCGTTCTTGTAATCTGAAAAAAAATAGAAGATAAGACACACAACCATGTAAGAAACCCATAAACCTAAGAAGAGAATAATGTCCTTCGAAGAACTAATTAACATTCATAGCTCTAATTCTAAAGACTAAAGTGTCATTAGTCCATTTATTTTTTAGCAACTTCAATGAGAAATAAACAAATATTGCATCCAGCTCACGGCAGTAAACTACAGTGGAAACCCCCGTTACATATAAACTAGAAATTCTACAAAATAAACAAAGCTTCTGTAACTTAATGTTTTCGACATACCCACTTGATATTCCACCACCTGCATAAATTCCTCCACTTTTATGCTCAACAATGTTCATGGTCAAATCAACTTTGCCTGCATTGACGAAATTACAATAAACCAATAGATCCAAGTGGACACTGCCGTTAATATTTAACCGCATTTACCAAAAACAATGAAGTAGCATCAAGAACCATTTACCAACAGCCGGATCACGAATAATACTAACGTCGTCCGTAATACCATAGCTAGGACATAACCCACATCACTTTTCCACTAAATCATACAATAGACCTTCATAAGACAAATAGCTCAATCGAGTTCACAACGAGCAAACTTTAAACATGAGATAGTAAACAAATCTACCAATGCCAATTTGTGCAATTCCTTTTATTGCATTTTGCAACCATTGCTTATGAAACAAGTTGTATAATGGCCTCGTTTTTTATCACTATCCCAACAACTCACAACTTCTTTCAAGAAGAAAGTGGTAAAGAGAGCTGAGGGCAGTGCATCAGAAGTTGGTCTCGCATGTTAGAAAAAATAAACTACAAGGAAAGAAAGCAACAGAAAAAGTTCTATGGAGCTAGTTACCCAATGCATACAACAGAATGAAATATTCCATAAGACATCAAAGATAAAATGTACCAAATACCTGCCCTTTCTTGGTGGTAAGTTGCAGGACTAATGTTGCTGGCTTTATTTCCCCACAGTTGGCTCACCACTAAAGATAACAAGAAATAACACGAGCTATGAGATCTATTAGCGATATGGAAACAAACAAGTTCACATGATTAAAGAAAAATTGGGAACGAGTCACGTACGTCTTATCAAGGATATGTATGGATATATCATTCACCCCTTTTTCTCAAACTTGTAATTTAATAATCTCCACAAATGCAATCGGATCAAGAAACTCAAATTCGGGAGATACTCCAATGCGAAAGGGGATTCCAGCAATGGAGAAAGCTCGACATTTCCCACCACCACTGACGTTATCAAAACTCGGTGGGGATTGCTTTTCTATCTCTTTTTTTTTTTTTTTTTTGCCGAATACTGCTCTCTTTTTCGTTTTTTTTCTTTTTGTTCTTTTTTTGTTTTTCTTTCTCTTTTTGTTCTTTTTCTTCGGATTTTCTTTTTGGCGTTCGAATTCTCTTAAGCTTATCCCCCATTGCATCTTTAGAAATCCGTTCTTGTAATCTGAAAAAAAATAGAAGACAAGACAGACAACCATGTAAGAAACCCATTAACCTAAGAAGAGAATAATGTCCTTCGAAGAACTAATTAACATTCATAGCTCTAATTCTAAAGACTAAAGTGTCATTAGTCCATTTATTTTTTAGCAACTTCAATGAGAAATAAACAAATATTGCATCCAGCTCACGGCAGTAAACTACAGTAGAAACCCCCGTCACATATAAACCAGAAATGCTACAAAATAAACAAAGCTTATGTTACCTTAATGTTTTCGACATACCTACTTGATATTCCACCACCTCCATAAATTCGTCCACTTTTACGCTCAACAATGTTCATGGTCAAATCAATTTTGCCGGCATTGACGAAATTACAATAAACCAATAGATCCAGGTGGACACTGCCGTTAATATTTAACCACATTTACCAAAAACATTGAAGGAGCATCAAAAACCATTTACCAACAGCCGGCTCACGAATAATACTAACGTCGTCCGTAATACCATAGCTAGGACATAACCCACATCACTTTTCCACTAAATCATACAATAGACCTTCATAAGACAAATAGCTCAATCGAGTTCACAACGAGCAAACTTTAAACATGAGATAGCAAACTAATCTACCAATGCCAATTTGTGCAATTCCTTTTATTGCATTTTGCAACCGTTGCTTATGAAACAAGTTGTATAATGGCCTCATTTTTTATCACTATCCCAACAACTCACAACTTCTTTCAAGAAGAAAGTGGTAAAGAGAGCTGAGGGCAGTGCATCAGAAGTTGGTCTCGCATGTTAGAAAAAATAAACTACAAGGAAAGAAAGCAACAGAAAAAGTTCTATGGAGCTAGTTACCCAATGCATACAACAGAATTAAATATTCCATAAGACATCAAAGATCAAATGTACCAAATACCTGCCCTTTCTTGGTGGTAAGTTGCAAGACTAATGTTGCTGGCTTTATTTCCCCACAGTTGGCTCACCACTAAAGATAACAAGAAATAACACGAGCTATGAGATCTATTAGCGATATGGAAACAAACAAGTTCACATGATTAAAGAAAAATTGGGAACGAGTCACGTACGTCTTATCAAGGATATGTATGGATATATCATTCACCCCTTCTTCTCAAACTTGTAATTTAATAATCTCCACAAATGCAATCGGATCAAGAAACTCAAATTCGGGAGATACTCCAATGCGAAAGGGGATTCCAGCAATGGAGAAAGCTCGACATTTCCCACCACCACTGACGTTATCAAAACTCGGTGGGGATTGCTTTTCTATCTCCTTTTTTTTTTTTTGCCGAATACTGCTCTCTTTTTCTTTTTTTTTTCTTTTTGTTCTTTTTTTGTTTTTCTTTCTCTTTTTGTTATTTTTCTTCGGATTTTCTTTTTGGCGTTCGAAATCTCTTAAGCTTATCCCCAATTGCATCTTTAGAAATCCGTTCTTGTAATCTGAAAAAAAATAGAAGACAAGACACACAACCATGTAAGAAACCCATAAACCTAAGAAGAGAATAATGTCCTTCGAAGAACAAATTAACATTCATAACTCTAATTCTAAAGACTAAAGTGTCATTAGTCCATTTATTTTTTAGCAACTTCAATGAGAAATAAACAAATATTGCATCCAGCTCACGGCAGTAAACTACAGTAGAAACCCCCATCACATATAAACCAGAAATGCTACAAAATAAACAAAGCTTATGTAACTTAATGTTTTCGACATACCCACTTGATATTCCACCACCTCCATAAATTCGTCCACTTTTACGCTCAATAATGTTCATGGTCAAATCAATTTTGCCTGCATTGACGAAATTACAATAAACCAATAGATCCAGGTGGACACTGCCGTTAATATTTAACCACATTTACCAAAAACATTGAAGTAGCATCAAAAACCATTTACCAATAGCCGGCTCACGAATAATACTAACGTCGTCTGTAATACCATAGCTAGGACATAACCCACATCACTTTTCCACTAAATCATACAATAGACCTTCATAAGACAAATAGCCCAATCGAGTTCACAACGAGCAAACTTTAAACATGAAATAGTAAACTAATCTACCAATGCCAATTTGTGCAATTCCTTTTATTGCATTTTGCAACCGTTGCTTATGAAACAAGTTGTATAATGGCCTCGTTTTTTATCACTATCCCAACAACTCACAACTTCTTTCAAGAAGAAAGTGGTAAAGAGAGCTGAGGGCAGTGCATCGGAAGTTGGTCTCGCATGTTAGAAAAAATAAACTATAAGGAAAGAAAGCAACAGAAAAAGTTCTATGGAGCTAGTTACCCAATGCATACAACAGAATGAAATATTCCATAAGACATTAAAGATCAAATGTACCAAATACCTGCCCTTTCTTGGTGGTAAGTTGCAAGACTAATGTTGCTGGCTTTATTTCCCCACAGTTGGCTCACCACTAAAGATAACAAGAAATAACACGAGCTATGAGATCTATTAGCGATATGGAAACAAACAAGTTCACATGATTAAAGAAAAATTGGGAACGAGTCACGTACGTCTTATCAAGGATATGTATGGATATATCATTCACCCCTTTTTCTCAAACTTGTAATTTAATAATCTCCACAAATGCAATCGGATCAAGAAACTCAAATTCGGGAGATACTCCAATGCGAAAGGGGATTCCAGCAATGGAGAAAGCTCGACATTTCCCACCACCACTGACGTTATCAAAACTCGGTGGGGATTGCTTTTCTATCTCTTTGTTTTTTTTTTTTTTTGCCGAATACTGCTCTCTTTTTCTTTTTTTTTCTTTTTGTTCTTTTTTTGTTTTTCTTTCTCTTTTTCTTCTTTTTCTTCGGATTTTCTTTTTGGCGTTCGAAATCTCTTAAGCTTATCCCCCATTGCATTTTTAGAAATCCGTTCTTGTAATCTGAAAAAAAATAGAAGACAAGACAGACAACCATGTAAGAAACCCATAAACCTAAGAAGAGAATAATGTCCTTCGAAGAACTAATTAACATTCATAGCTCTAATTCTAAAGACTAAAGTGTCATTAGTCCATTTATTTTTTAGCAACTTCAATGAGAAATAAACAAATATTGCATCCAGCTCACGGCAGTAAACTACAGTAGAAACCCCCATCACATATAAACCAGAAATGCTACAAAATAAACAAAGCTTATGTAACTTAATATTTTCGACATACCCACTTGATATTCCACCACCTCCATAAATTCGTCCACTTTTACGCTCAATAATGTTCATGGTCAAATCAATTTTGCCTGCATTGACGAAATTACAATAAACCAATAGATACAGGTGGACACTGCCGTTAATATTTAACCACATTTACCAAAAACATTGAAGTAGCATCAAAAACCATTTACCAATAGCCGGCTCACGAATAATACTAACGTCGTCCGTAATACCATAGCTAGGACATAACCCACATCACTTTTCCACTAAATCATACAATAGACCTTCATAAGACAAATAGCCCAATCGAGTTCACAACGAGCAAACTTTAAACATGAAATAGTAAACTAATCTACCAATGCCAATTTGTGCAATTCCTTTTATTGCATTTTGCAACCGTTGCTTATGAAACAAGTTGTATAATGGCCTCGTTTTTTATCACTATCCCAACAACTCACAACTTCTTTCAAGAAGAAAGTGGTAAAGAGAGCTGAGGGCAGTGCATCGGAAGTTGGTCTCGCATGTTAGAAAAAATAAACTACAAGGAAAGAAAGCAACAGAAAAAGTTCTATGGAGCTAGTTACCCAATGCATACAACAGAATGAAATATTCCATAAGACATTAAAGATCAAATGTACCAAATACCTGCCCTTTCTTGGTGGTAAGTTGCAAGACTAATGTTGCTGGCTTTATTTCCCCACAGTTGGCTCACCACTAAAGATAACAAGAAATAACACGAGCTATGAGATCTATTAGCGATATGGAAACAAACAAGTTCACATGATTAAAGAAAAATTGGGAACGAGTCACGTACGTCTTATCAAGGATATGTATGGATATATCATTCACCCCTTTTTCTCAAACTTGTAATTTAATAATCTCCACAAATGCAATCGGATCAAGAAACTCAAATTCGGCGATACTCCAATGCGAAAGGGGATTCCAGCAATGGAGAAAGCTCGACATTTCCCACCACCACTAACGTTATCAAAACTCGGTGGGGATTGCTTTTCTATCTCTTTGTTTTTTTTTTTTTTTGCCGAATACTGCTCTCTTTTTCTTTTTTTTTCTTTTTGTTCTTTTTTTGTTTTTCTTTCTCTTTTTCTTCTTTTTCTTCGGATTTTCTTTTTGGCGTTCGAAATCTCTTAAGCTTATCCCCCATTGCATCTTTAGAAATCCGTTCTTGTAATCTGAAAAAAAATAGAAGACAAGACAGACAACCATGTAAGAAACCCATAAACCTAAGAAGAGAATAATGTCCTTCGAAGAACTAATTAACATTCGTAGCTCTAATTCTAAAGACTAAAGTGTCATTAGTCCATTTATTTTTTAGCAACTTCAATGAGAAATAAACAAATATTGCATCCAGCTCACGGCAGTAAACTACAGTAGAAACCCCCATCACATATAAACCAGAAATGCTACAAAATAAACAAAGCTTATGTAACTTAATGTTTTCGACATACCCACTTGATATTCCACCACCTCCATAAATTCGTCCACTTTTACGCTCAATAATGTTCATGGTCAAATCAATTTTGCGTGCATTGACGAAATTACAATAAACCAATAGATCCAGGTGGACACTGCCGTTAATATTTAACCACATTTACCAAAAACATTGAAGTAGTATCAAAAACCATTTACCAACAGCCGGCTCACGAATAATACTAACGTCGTCCGTAATACCATAGCTAGGACATAACCCACATCACTTTTCCACTAAATCATACAATAGACCTTCATAAGACAAATAGCTCAATCGAGTTCACAACGAGCAAACTTTAAACATGAGATAGTAAACTAATCTACCAATGCCAATTTGTGCAATTCCTTTTATTGCATTTTGCAACCGTTGCTTATGAAACAAGTTGTATAATGGCCTCGTTTTTTATCACTATCCCAACAACTCACAACTTCTTTCAAGAAGAAAGTGGTAAAGAGAGCTGAGGGCAGTGCATCGGAAGTTGGTCTCGCATGTTTGAAAAAATAAACTACAAGGAAAGAAAGCAACAGAAAAAGTTCTATGGAGCTAGTTACCCAATGCATACAACAGAATTAAATATTCCATAAGACATCAAAGATCAAATGTACCAAATACCTGCCCTTTCTTGGTGGTAAGTTGCAAGACTAATGTTGCTGGCTTTATTTCTCCACAGTTGGCTCACCACTAAAGATAACAAGAAATAACACGAGCTATGAGATCTATTAGCGATATGGAAACAAACAAGTTCACATGATTAAAGAAAAATTGGGAACGAGTCACGTACGTCTTATCAAGGATATGTATGGATATATCATTCACCCCTTCTTCTCAAACTTGTAATTTAATAATCTCCACAAATGCAATCGGATCAAGAAACTCAAATTCGGGAGATACTCCAATGCGAAAGGGGATTCCAGCAAAGGAGAAAGCTCGACATTTCCCACCACCACTGACGTTATCAAAACTCGGTGGGGATTGCTTTTTTATCTCTGTTTTTTTTTTTTTGCCGAATACTGCTCTCTTTTTCTTTTTTTTTCTTTTTGTTCTTTTTTTGTTTTTCTTTCTCTTTTTGTTCTTTTTCTTCGGATTTTCTTTTTGGCGTTCGAAATCTCTTAAGCTTATCCCCCATTGCATCTTTAGAAATCCGTTCTTGTAATCTGAAAAAAAATAGAGGACAAGACAGACAACCATGTAAGAAACCCATAAACCTAAGAAGAGAATAATGTCCTTCGAAGAACTAATTAACATTCATAGCTCTAATTCTAAAGACTAAAGTGTCATTAGTCCATTTATTTTTTAGCAACTTCAATGAGAAATAAACAAATATTGCATCCAGCTCACGGCAGTAAACTACAGTAGAAACCCCCGTCACATATAAACCAGAAATGCTACAAAATAAACAAAGCTTATGTAACTTAACGTTTTCGACATACCCACTTGATATTCCACCACCTCCATAAATTCGTCCACTTTTACGCTCAATAATGTTCATGGTCAAATCAATTTTGCCTGCATTGACGAAATTACAATAAACCAATAGATCCAGGTGGACATTGCCGTTAATATTTAACCACTTTTACCAAAAACATTGAAGTAGCATCAAAAACCATTTACCAACAGCCGGCTCACGAATAATACTAACGTCGTCCGTAATACCATAGCTAGGACATAACCCACATCACTTTTCCACTAAATCATACAATAGACCTTCATAAGACAAATAGCTCAATCGAGTTCACAACGAGCAAACTTTAAACATGAGATAGTAAACTAATCTACCAATGCCAATTTGTGCTATTCCTTTTATTGCATTTTGCAACCGTTGCTTATGAAACAAGTTGTATAATGGCCTCGTTTTTTATCACTATCCCAACAACTCACAACTTCTTTCAAGAAGAAAGTGGTAAAGAGAGCTGAGGGCAGTGCATCGGAAGTTGGTCTCGCATTTTAGAAAAAATAAACTACAAGGAAAGAAAGCAACAAAAAAAGTTCTATGGAGCTAGTTACCCAATGCATACAACAGAATGAAATATTCCATAAGACATCAAAGATCAAATGTACCAAATACCTGCCCTTTCTTGGTGGTAAGTTGCAAGACTAATGTTGCTGGCTATATTTCCCCACAGTTGGCTCACCACTAAAGATAACAAGAAATAACACGAGCTATGAGATCTATTAGCGATATGGAAACAAACAAGTTCACATGATTAAAGAAAAATTGGGAACGAGTCACGTACGTCTTATCAAGGATATGTATGGATATATCATTCACCCCTTCTTCTCAAACTTGTAATTTAATAATTTCCACAAATGCAATCGGATCAAGAAACTCAAATTCGGGAGATACTCCAATGCGAAAGGGGATTCCAGCAAAGGAGAAAGCTCGACATTTCCCACCACCACTGACGTTATCAAAACTCGGTGGGGATTGCTTTTTTATCTCTGTTTTTTTTTTTTTGCCGAATACTGCTCTCTTTTTCTTTTTTTTTCTTTTTGTTCTTTTTTTGTTTTTCTTTCTCTTTTTGTTCTTTTTCTTCGGATTTTCTTTTTGGCGTTCGAATTCTCTTAAGCTTATCCCCCATTGCATCTTTAGAAATCAGTTCTTGTAATCTGAAAAAAAATAGAAGACAAGACAGGCAACCATGTAAGAAACCCATAAACCTAAGAAGAGAATAATGTCCTTCGAAGAACTAATTAACATTCATAGCTCTAATTCTAAAGACTAAAGTGTCATTAGTCCATTTATTTTTTAGCAACTTCAATGAGAAATAAACAAATATTGCATCCAGCTCACGGCAGTAAACTACAGTAGAAACCCCCGTCACATATAAACCAGAAATGCTACAAAATAAACAAAGCTTATGTAACTTAATGTTTTCGACATACCTACTTGATATTCCACCACCTCCATAAATTCGTCCACTTTTACGCTCAACAATGTTCATGGTCAAATCAATTTTGCCTGCATTGACGAAATTACAATAAACCAATAGATCCAGGTGGACACTGCCGTTAATATTTAACCACATTTACCAAAAATATTGAAGTAGCATCAAAAACCATTTACCAACAGCCGGCTCACGAATAATACTAACGTCGTCCGTAATACCATAGCTAGGACATAACCCACATCACTTTTCCACTAAATCATACAATAGACCTTCATAAGACAAATAGCTCAATCGAGTTCACAACGAGCAAACTTTAAACATGAGATAGTAAACTAATCTACCAATGCCAATTTGTGCTATTCCTTTTATTGCATTTTGCAACCGTTGCTTATGAAACAATTGTATAATGGCCTCGTTTTTTATCACTATCCCAACAACTCACAACTTCTTTCAAGAAGAAAGTGGTAAAGAGAGCTGAGGGCAGTGCATCGGAAGTTGGTCTCGCATTTTAGAAAAAATAAACTACAAGGAAAGAAAGCAACAAAAAAAGTTCTATGGAGCTAGTTACCCAATGCATACAACAGAATGAAATATTCCATAAGACATCAAAGATCAAATGTACCAAATACCTGCCCTTTCTTGGTGGTAAGTTGCAAGACTAATGTTGCTGGCTATATTTCCCCACAGTTGGCTCACCACTAAAGATAACAAGAAATAACACGAGCTATGAGATCTATTAGCGATATGGAAACAAACAAGTTCACATGATTAAAGAAAAATTGGGAACGAGTCACGTACATCTTATCAAGGATATGTATGGATATATCATTCACCCCTTCTTCTGAAACTTGTAATTTAATAATTTCCACAAATGCAATCGGATCAAGAAACTCAAATTCGGGAGATACTCCAATGCGAAAGGGGATTCCAGCAAAGGAGAAAGCTCGACATTTCCCACCCCCACTGACGTTATCAAAACTCGGTGGGGATTGCTTTTCTATCTCTTTTTTTTTTTTTTTTGCCGAATACTGCTCTCTTTTTCGTTTTTTTTCTTTTTGTTCTTTTTTTGTTTTTCTTTCTCTTTTTGTTCTGTTTCTTCGGATTTTCTTTTTGGCGTTCGAATTCTCTTAAGCTTATCCCCCATTGCATCTTTAGAAATCCGTTCTTGTAATCTGAAAAAAAATAGAGGACAAGACAGACAACCATGTAAGAAACCCATTAACCTAAGAAGGGAATAATGTCCTTTGAAGAACTAATTAACATTCATAGCTCTAATTCTAAAGACTAAAGTGTCATTAGTCCATTTATTTTTTAGCAACTTCAATGAGAAATAAACAAATATTGCATCCAGCTCACGGCAGTAAACTACAGTAGAAACCCCCGTCACATATAAACCAGAAATACTACAAAATAAACAAAGCTTATGTAACTTAATGTTTTCGACATACCCACTTGATATTCCACCACCTCCATAAATTCGTCCACTTTTACGCTCAATAATGTTCATGGTCAAATCAATTTTGCCTGCATTGATGAAATTACAATAAACCAATAGATCCAGGTGGACACTGCCGTTAATATTTAACCACATTTACCAAAAACATTGAAGTAGCATCAAAAACCATTTACCAACAGCCGGCTCACGAATAATACTAACGTCGTCCGTAATACCATAGCTAGGACATAACCCACATCACTTTTCCACTAAATCATACAATAGACCTTCATAAGACAAATAGCTCAATCGAGTTCACAACGAGTAAACTTTAAACATGAGATAGTAAACTAATCTACCAATGCCAATTTGTGCTATTCCTTTTGTTGCATTTTGCAACCGTTGCTTATGAAACAAGTTGTATAATGGCCTCGTTATTTATCACTATCCCAATTCTTTCAAGAAGAAAGTGGTAAAGAGAGCTGAGGGCAGTGCATCGGAAGCTGGTCTCGTATTTTAGAAAAAATAAACTACAAGGAAAGAAAGCAACAGAAAAAGTTCTATGGAGCTAGTTACCGAATGCATACAACAGAATGAAATATTCCATAAGACATCAAAGATCAAATGTACCAAATACCTGCCCTTTCTTGGTGGTAAGTTGCAAGACTAATGTTGCTGGCTATATTTCCCCACAGTTGGCTCACCACTAAAGATAACAAGAAATAACACGAGCTATGAGATCTATTAGCGATATGGAAACAAACAAGTTCACATGATTAAAGAAAAATTGGGAACGAGTCACGTACATCTTATCAAGGATATGTATGGATATATCATTCACCCCTTCTTCTGAAACTTGTAATTTAATAATCTCCACAAATGCAATCGGATCAAGAAACTCAAATTCGGGAGATACTCCAATGCGAAAGGGGATTCCAGCAAAGGAGAAAGCTCGACATTTCCCACCCCCACTGACGTTATCAAAACTCGGTGGGGATTGCTTTTCTATCTCTTTTTTTTTTTTTTTTTTGCCGAATACTGCTCTCTTTTTCGTTTTTTTTCTTTTTGTTCTTTTTTTGTTTTTCTTTCTCTTTTTGTTCTTTTTCTTCGGATTTTCTTTTTGGCGTTCGAATTCTCTTAAGCTTATCCCCCATTGCATCTTTAGAAATCCGTTCTTGTAATCTGAAAAAAAATAGAGGACAAGACAGACAACCATGTAAGAAACCCATTAACCTAAGAAGGGAATAATGTCCTTCGAAGAACTAATTAACATTCATAGCTCTAATTCTAAATACTAAAGTGTCATTAGTCCATTTATTTTTTAGCAACTTCAATGAGAAATAAACAAATATTGCATCCAGCTCACGGCAGTAAACTACAGTAGAAACCCCCGTCACATATAAACCAGAAATACTACAAAATAAACAAAGCTTATCTAACTTAATGTTTTCGACATACCCACTTGATATTCCACCACCTCCATAAATTCGTCCACTTTTACGCTCAATAATGTTCATGGTCAAATCAATTTTGCCTGCATTGACGAAATTACAATAAACCAATAGATCCAGGTGGACACTGCCGTTAATATTTAACCACATTTACCAAAAACATTGAAGTAGCATCAAAAACCATTTACCAACAGCCGGCTCACGAATAATACTAACGTCGTCCGTAATACCATAGCTAGGACATAACCCACATCACTTTTCCACTAAATCATACAATAGACCTTCATAAGACAAATAGCTCAATCGAGTTCACAACGAGTAAACTTTAAACATGAGATAGTAAACTAATCTACCAATGCCAATTTGTGCTATTCCTTTTGTTGCATTTTGCAACCGTTGCTTATGAAACAAGTTGTATAATGGCCTCGTTATTTATCACTATCCCAATTCTTTCAAGAAGAAAGTGGTAAAGAGAGCTGAGGGCAGTGCATCGGAAGCTGGTCTCGTATTTTAGAAAAAATAAACTACAAGGAAAGAAAGCAACAGAAAAAGTTCTATGGAGCTAGTTACCCAATGCATACAACAGAATGAAATATTCCATAAGACATCAAAGATCAAATGTACCAAATACCTGCCCTTTCTTGGTGGTAAGTTGCAAGACTAATGTTGCTGGCTATATTTCCCCACAGTTGGCTCACCACTAAAGATAACAAGAAATAACACGAGCTATGAGATCTATTAGCGATATGGAAACAAACAAGTTCACATGATTAAAGAAAAATTGGGAACGAGTCACGTACATCTTATCAAGGATATGTATGGATATATCATTCACCCCTTCTTCTGAAACTTGTAATTTAATAATTTCCACAAATGCAATCGGATCAAGAAACTCAAATTCGGGAGATACTCCAATGCGAAAGGGGATTCCAGCAAAGGAGAAAGCTCGACATTTCCCACCCCCACTGACGTTATCAAAACTCGGTGGGGATTGCTTTTCTATCTCTTTTTTTTTTTTTTTTGCCGAATACTGCTCTCTTTTTCGTTTTTTTTCTTTTTGTTCTTTTTTTGTTTTTCTTTCTCTTTTTGTTCTTTTTCTTCGGATTTTCTTTTTGGCGTTCGAGTTCTCTTAAGCTTATCCCCCATTGCATCTTTAGAAATCCGTTCTTGTAATCTGAAAAAAAATAGAGGACAAGACAGACAACCATGTAAGAAACCCATTAACCTAAGAAGGGAATAATGTCCTTCGAAGAACTAATTAACATTCATAGCTCTAATTCTAAAGACTAAAGTGTCATTAGTCCATTTATTTTTTAGCAACTTCAATGAGAAATAAACAAATATTGCATCCAGCTCACGGCAGTAAACTACAGTAGAAACCCCCGTCACATATAAACCAGAAATACTACAAAATAAACAAAGCTTATCTAACTTAATGTTTTCGACATACCCACTTGATATTCCACCACCTCCATAAATTCGTCCACTTTTACGCTCAATAATGTTCATGGTCAAATCAATTTTGCCTGCATTGACGAAATTACAATAAACTAATAGATCCAGGTGGACACTGCCGTTAATATTTAACCACATTTACCAAAAACATTGAAGTAGCATCAAAAACCATTTACCAACAGCCGGCTCACGAATAATACTAACGTCGTCCGTAATACCATAGCTAGGACATAACCCACATCACTTTTCCACTAAATCATACAATAGACCTTCATAAGACAAATAGCTCAATCGAGTTCACAACGAGTAAACTTTAAACATGAGATAGTAAACTAATCTACCAATGCCAATTTGTGCTATTCCTTTTGTTGCATTTTGCAACCGTTGCTTATGAAACAAGTTGTATAATGGCCTCGTTATTTATCACTATCCCAATTCTTTCAAGAAGAAAGTGGTAAAGAGAGCTGAGGGCAGTGCATCGGAAGCTGGTCTCGTATTTTAGAAAAAATAAACTACAAGGAAAGAAAGCAACAGAAAAAGTTCTATGGAGCTAGTTACCGAATGCATACAACAGAATGAAATATTCCATAAGACATCAAAGATCAAATGTACCAAATACCTGCCCTTTCTTGGTGGTAAGTTGCAAGACTAATGTTGCTGGCTATATTTCCCCACAGTTGGCTCACCACTAAAGATAACAAGAAATAACACGAGCTATGAGATCTATTAGCGATATGGAAACAAACAAGTTCACATGATTAAAGAAAAATTGGGAACGAGTCACGTACATCTTATCAAGGATATGTATGGATATATCATTCACCCCTTCTTCTGAAACTTGTAATTTAATAATCTCCACAAATGCAATCGGATCAAGAAACTCAAATTCGGGAGATACTCCAATGCGAAAGGGGATTCCAGCAAAGGAGAAAGCTCGACATTTCCCACCCCCACTGACGTTATCAAAACTCGGTGGGGATTGCTTTTCTATCTCTTTTTTTTTTTTTTTTTTGCCGAATACTGCTCTCTTTTTCGTTTTTTTTCTTTTTGTTCTTTTTTTGTTTTTCTTTCTCTTTTTGTTCTTTTTCTTCGGATTTTCTTTTTGGCGTTCGAATTCTCTTAAGCTTATCCCCCATTACATCTTTAGAAATCCGTTCTTGTAATCTGAAAAAAAATAGAGGACAAGACAGACAACCATGTAAGAAACCCATTAACCTAAGAAGGGAATAATGTCCTTCGAAGAACTAATTAACATTCATAGCTCTAATTCTAAAGACTAAAGTGTCATTAGTCCATTTATTTTTTAGCAACTTCAATGAGAAATAAACAAATATTGCATCCAGCTCACGGCAGTAAACTACAGTAGAAACCCCCGTCACATATAAACCAGAAATACTACAAAATAAACAAAGCTTATGTAACTTAATGTTTTCGACATACCCACTTGATATTCCACCACCTCCATAAATTCGTCCACTTTTACGCTCAATAATGTTCATGGTCAAATCAATTTTGCCTGCATTGACGAAATTACAATAAACCAATAGATCCAGGTGGACACTGCCGTTAATATTTAACCACATTTACCAAAAACATTGAAGTAGCATCAAAAACCATTTACCAACAGCCGGCTCACGAATAATACTAACGTCGTCCGTAATACCATAGCTAGGACATAACCCACATCACTTTTCCACTAAATCATACAATAGACCTTCATAAGACAAATAGCTCAATCGAGTTCACAACGAGTAAACTTTAAACATGAGATAGTAAACTAATCTACCAATGCCAATTTGTGCTATTCCT